>NC_059356.1:7819472-8122222 GCF_019703515.2 Myxocyprinus asiaticus | reverse complement strand
TTTCCGTAATTTCAGATTTACATTGTGTTTACAATTCTACACAATTGTAGATTGTAAATCCTGTTTGCTACCACAACTCAAATTCAGTTTAGATTGAAGAATTGAATTGTAATTTAAAAGACCTTTTCAATTCAGTTCTGAATGGTGCACAGCCCTGTCATTATCTCTTACCCTTATATCTCAGCAAAGCATCATTTTGACTGATTTCCTTTAGGTGATAGTTTCATAATGAGCCAATTACAGATCAGTGTGATGCTGCCGGAGCGTATAGTGTGTGTTTACAGATGAGAAACTGTTAGCTGAGCGTGTGCAGTGGGAGGCAGCTGTCGACTTGTGTCTGTGCCAGATCCACTGAAACAAAGAATCGATTGCACATCCCTGAACAATGGCATGCTGTGTTTAGGATATATTTGGATACAGTTCACATGGCCTCATTCTGTATAGATTGCACAACATTTAGATCTGTGAAACTAGTTATGGCTGTTTCATTTGCAGTGCTTTTGGCTGCAGCATTATGATTTCAAACTGCTGTTTGGTTTATGGTTTTAAGCGTATTTAAGGAAAGTTCAGTCTAATCAACACAAAGCACATTTCACGAGATATCTAAAAAAATGTAGTAGATTAAAATGAAAAATAATAATAATATTGAAACACAGGTCTCTATTAGGACTGGGAGACACAGCTAACATGTACAGTATATAAACAATATTTTTCAGAAATAGCTAAAGCAGTATAGCTAAAGCAATATCTACTATCTTACAATATTTTTCAGCCTTTTGACGATATTGATGATGCAAATAAATAGTTGAATCAAGAGCTTTGAACTAAGAATTGATTGATTGAAATGAACAGTTTGAAGTGATTCACAGAAATGGATCAAATGTAACATCGACCAACTCCAACAGCATTTTTGCTACTGAAGGTTAAATCAGAGGCGCTATCTTTATCTTACTGCCGTCATACCTGCTAGCTGTTAAACAAAGAAACGAAATAATGATTTAAGATCACAAGTAAAATCATTACAAATATGTATTGTGAATATTCAATATTGTCAGCCCTAGTCTCCGTACAGCATGTACTGTTGGTGCAGTAAGTGGAATATCAGGCGTTTTCATGCGTCTGTCTTCTGTATTAGTACTTGACCAAACAGATGGAGATGTTGCGCGAGATGAACGAGCAGCATGCTAAAGTGTACGAGCAGTTGGACGTGACAGCGCGCGAGCTGGAGATAACCAATGAGAAACTGGTGCTGGAGAGCAAAGGGTCTCAACAGAAGATTGACAGGCAAGCCATACATACATTATTAGAGCATCATGGGTAATACACTACACAAAAGGTATTTCATAAAAGTTCTGTTATCTCAATACAATAATGTAAATTTGGAAGCACTGTCATTTTCTTTACGGCAATGGTCAAACTCATTTATTTTTTTAAATTACAAATCCTACTATGGCAAAGGCTTAGCTCATGAATATTAATTTAGTCATGCTGACTTTGCATTATAACCTTTCTGGAGCTTTCATGCCGTTAATTTTCATGAGCCAAACCACAGGATTAATTTGTTAGCTGATTTGTGCCCACTTGTCAATGTCTGTCTTAAAGCAAATCACCACTACTCAGCAAACATCTTTTGTAAAATTATTGTTAATGAGCAAAGCTTTCACCATAGAAGCATTGGTAAATTGGGTAGTATGTATTGGGTTGTAGGTTACATGCTTTTGTTTTTAGTTTTTAAAATAATTTTTATTATTATACATTTCTAGATATTTTATTATATATAATATATATAATATTATTTTGCCTACTTTTTATAATACACTTTTTATTTTTTGCTGTGGTATTAAGAACTCCCCCATTTTACTAGTATTGGTATCGATTACTGAAATGTATTATGTAACCCTACTCCTTACTAAAATTTTAAAATACATTTTAATTATTTATTTTCTTTCTGTATATTATAATTCAGAATTTTACTGCAGTATCTTCAAACATTTGAACACTCTTGACTGAATTGGTTTACACAAACTTATAAACATTTTGATCTAAAAGGCTTATGCTTAAATACTTTAAAGGGCTCATGACATGCCTTTTTTTATTATTTAAATGTTCAATGAGGTTCACTTACGATATTAAAGTTTTCTTTTTTGCACAAAATAAAGTCTCATATTTGTAAAACATGATCATTTTCCACCCTCATTCTGACCCCCTGTCAGAAACGCTCTTGTTTTGGTGCTGCTTCTCCTTTAAGACTTGACTGTAAACGCCCACTGTTCTGATTGGCTCTCTGCTCTTGCCATCTCACTGCTCACCGCTACTGGGCTAAGGAAGTGATCAGGTAAGGTAGGCATTGATGTATTTTTGTGGAGTCAGATGCAAATGTGTACCACAGTGTGACATCACAATGGGGAGGACGTAGAGAACGAGTAGTTTCAGCAGTTTGGTTTCAACAAATGCTCTTTTTGCAGTGAGGAGGACGTTTTGAGTTCTGAAATTTACAGTATGTTTTTACAGTAAAATGACCTCTTATTAAAAGATCAAGGAAAATTTCATTCATGTCATGACCCCTTTAAATTAGTTTTGTAGGCTAATACATATTGTGCCTAAGTATGAATTTCTCTTCAAAACAATTTAATTAATTTAAATGTATAAATTGGAGCAGATAGTGTAGGACAAGCAGTCAACAAGTCTCGAGCATACATTTCTCAATTTGCTCATAATCCAACCCATTATGGAAAATGCTGAAGACTTGTACATTTCTGATATGGTTTATGGTGGCTGCAAACTAGACTGATAATTTGTAAATGTATTCATGCAGATTGACAGGCACAATGGAGATGCTGCAGGGGCAGGTGGACACGCTCACTGCTCGTGTGGAGGAACTGCGCACACTGGAAGAGCTCAGGGTTCGCAGAGAGAAGAAGGAGAGGAGAAAGACAGTGCACTCTTTCCCCTGCCTCAAAGAACTCTGCACCGCTCCCAGGTATGTCAACAGTCATTTTCACTGCATATGAGCAATGTCTTGTCATAGAAAAATGTCTCCCCAGAAAAAAACAACAACAGAGGGAACAGTATTTCACCATGGACCGACAAATGACTTGGAGATTTGGAGTTCATTACTCCTAAAGGTGCACTCAGTAACTTTTTTGTTTGACACCTAGTGGCATGGATGCAGCATCATTCAAAATCAATAGTTTTCAGTTACAGATGCCATTGTAGAAATTAACTATTCACAATCAGCCATGCTTAATCAAGTCTTAAGTCATAATTGATAAAGATTTTTGTAGTTGCAATCATCTTAAATATTGAATCGGCTGTGATTCTCTGATTGGTGAATCTTTCTCTGCTGGATCATGGATAGTTTAGTTCTTCACCGGAAATTCTGCTGTTAAACATGACTGAAATAACGCAGACTGATGGCTTCAATGGAGGCATGCCATCGATTAACAACCTTGGAGCTCACGGAAGGTCTGTCTATAAAGTTTTCGATATAAATCAATTCCCTATGGAGAATATAAATGGGATTTTTACTTCCGGAACCCAAATGTTTCACTCTCAGAAGCAACGGGAGTAGCTTTAAATCTAAAGCCATAATTAACACTTTTTCACAATTAGTTATTGCATAGTTATGGCAATTATTTTTATAATTTGCATGTATCATAAATGTAATCTCATATTCTTCTCCTTTAGGTATGAAGATGGTTTCATGGTGTCTGACCCTGGCAGCAGTGACCTAGAGGAATGTCAGCCAGTAGACGAAGAGAACGAACACCTGCGCGTGATGGTGAAATCTTTGCGCGCAGCTGTGGCAGCTGAACGCGGACGGCGTGAGGCCGCCGAGCAGGAATGCTCAGCGGTGCTACAGGAGTTTGAGCGCTTGGAACAGCGCCTCCTGGGGGCTGAGAATTGCCAGCGCCGTGTGCATGAGCTGGAGGCGGAGCTCCAGGAGATGCAGCAGCTACGCAAGTCTCGCGCATGCCTGCTGAGCGGCGAAGGCGGCCTGGAGCAAACGCTGCTTAACAGCGCCCCCGAGACAGATATGCCGGATGACGGCATTATGACCGGAGTGCAGAACGGGGATGCAACCGATCAGAGCAGTTCAGCACCTGTCCGGAAGAGCTGCAGCGATACGGCTCTGGACGCCATCTCTGCCGTTGATGCTTCAGGTAGACGGAAAGGCAGCTACGCACTCCACGCCAACGGCGTACGTAAGAGGGGTATGTCCATCCTTCGTGAGGTGGACGAGCAGTACCATGCCCTTCTGGAGAAGTATGAGGAGCTGCTAGGGAAGTGTAGACACCATGAAGAGAGTCTACGTCATGCTGAGGTGCAAACTTCCCGTCCCGTGTCCAGGGACCCATCCATGAAGGAATGCCGGGCTGCCGAGCCCCAGAAGCCACCCACTCCACCGCAGACGCCCTCGACTCCAGAGGCCCTGGAGGGCATCAGCCGACAGGTGGAGGCTGTGGACAAGAGGCTGAGCCAGAACACTCCTGAGTACAAGGCCCTCTTCAAGGAGATATTTTCTCGCTTGCAGAGGACCAAGAGCGACATAAACTCCACCAAAGGGAGGAAAAGTGGAAAATAGCCAATTTGGGTCTTAAGAAATAGTTCACCCAAAAAAGAAAGATCTATCATTGTGTACTACATTGATGTCGTTCCACACCTGCATGCTTTTATATATTTTTTTTTTTCTTGGGAACACAAAAGAAACGTTAATCAGCTCTTGCCACTCAACGTCAGGTCATAGTGACCAAGGAGGACTGTCAAGCTCCAAAAGGACAAAAAACCATTAAAGTAATCCATACGACTTTTGCACTACATTCTAAGTCTACTGAAGCGAAACGATTGCTTTGTTCACAAATATGCCACATAAGTCTACTTATAAGACTACTTTTATGGTGCTTTATGTTATTGCAGCTTGAAATACATTGTCACTATTTACTGCTGTTGTGTGGAAATGAGCTGCAGTAAGATTATTCATGAATTCCTCATGAATTTCAATGAGAAAATAACAGCATATGGGTTTGGAATGAAAAGAGTAAATAAAAGAATTTTCATTTTTGGGTGAACTATCCCTGCCACTTTTTTTTTTTCACCCGCTCATTCATGTAATGTGTTAATTTGTTGAAGCTACACACTGAAAGGTGACATAATACTCTTAACAACTTCCTGTTAATAGATTGGAATAGCTGTTATTTAATAGAATTCAAATGTTTCCCCAAATGGTGTGATGCCACATCAAGAGACAAATGGTGACTTTATCAGTTAATAGGAAGTTGCCTTGTGACTAATGCGCTTTTGCAGGTTTGACCTTTTAGGAAAAAACATCTCTTAGTTTTACAGGAACCATATTCACCCCAAGGATATCTTTGATGCTAATTTCCGTTCTCACAGTCTTACCACGTGTATTAAACTATCATAATCACAGTGTTGTGTGACCACTTTCGTTCAATTAAATGACACTTTGTTTTAAGGTTGTTTAATACATTTATTACCTTGAATGGATGAATGAGTTAATGCATTCAGTGATGAGGATGGATCTTTCTTCAGCTGTAGGGTCTTGTCTAGATGGAACCCCTCATTCTGCAAACAGTATTGTGAGATTCTCGAGTCATTTGCACTGTTTATTTAGAGTTCCATAGCAACCTTAATTTTTTTTAAGAGTCCTTCTTAAAGACTTGAGAAAACTCACTGTAGCGCCCCTTGTGGAAACATTGAGAATGCAACACATACTTGCGTTGCATTATAAATTGCGCTGACACATTCTGCAACGCAACAACACACAAAATTGAGCTTGTGTAGGTGGAAGCTTCTGCGTTCATGTACTTGTGTATGTACAGGTGCATCTCAATAAATTAGAATGTCGTGGAAAAGTTAATTTATTTCAGTAATTCAACTCAAATTGTGAAACTCGTGTATTAAATAAATTCAATGCACACAGACTGAAGTAGTTTAAGTCTTTGGTTCTTTTAATTGTGATGATTTTGGCTCACATTTAACAAAAACCCACCAATTCACTATCTCAAAAAATTAGAATATGGTGACATGCCAATCAGCTAATCAACTCAAAACACCTGCAAAGGTTTCCTGAGCCTTCAAAATGGTCTCTCAGTTTGGTTCACTAGGCTACACAATCATGGGGAAGACTGCTGATCTGACAGTTGTCCAGAAGACAATCATTGACACCCTTCACAAGGAGGGTAAGCCACAAACATTCATTGCCAAAGAAGCTGGCTGTTTACAGAGTGCTGTATCCAAGCATGTTAACAGAAAGTTGAGTGGAAGGAAAAAGTGTGGAAGAAAAAGATGCACAACCAACCGAGAGAACCGCAGCCTTATGATTGTCAAGCAAAATCGATTCAAGAATTTGGGTGAACTTCACAAGGAATGGACTGAGGCTGGGGTCAAGGCATCAAGAGCCACCACACACAGACGTGTCAAGGAATTTGGCTACAGTTGTCGTATTCCTCTTGTTAAGCCACTCCTGAACCACAGACAACGTCAGACGCGTCTTACCTGGGCTAAGGAGAAGAAGAACTGGACTGTTGCCCAGTGTTCCAAAGTCCTCTTTTCAGATGAGAGCAAGTTTTGTATTTCATTTGGAAACCAAGGTCCTAGAGTCTGGAGGAAGGGTGGAGAAGCTCATATCCAAGTTGCTTGAAGTCCAGTGTTAAGTTTCCACAGTCTGTGATGATTTGGGGTGCAATGTCATCTGCTGGTGTTGGTCCATTGTGTTTTTTGAAAACCAAAGTCACTGCACCCATTTACCAAGAAATTTTGGAGCACTTCATGCTTCCTTCTGCTGACCAGCTTTTTAAAGTTGCTGATTTCATTTTCCAGCAGGATTTGGCACCTGCCCACACTGCCAAAAGCACCAAAAGTTGGTTAAATGACCATGGTGTTGGTGTGCTTGACTGGCCAGCAAACTCACCAGACCTGAACCCCATAGAGAATCTATGGGATATTGTCAAGAGGAAAATGAGAAACAAGAGACCAAAAAATGCAGATGAGCTGAAGGCCACTGTCAAAGAAACCTGGGCTTCCATACCACCTCAGCAGTGCCACAAACTGATCACCTCCATGCCACGCCGAATTGAGGCAGTAATTAAAGCAAAAGGAGCCCCTACCAAGTATTGAGTACATATACAGTAAATGAACATACTTTCCAGAAGGCCAACAATTCACTAAAAAAGTTTTTTTTATTGGTCTTATGATGTATTCTAATTTTTTGAGAAAGTGAATTGGTGGGTTTTTGTTAAATGTGAGCCAAAATCATCACAATTAAAAGAACCAAAGACTTAAACTACTTCAGTCTGTGTGCACTGAATTTATTTAATACACGAGTTTCACAATTTGAGTTGAATTACTGAAATAAATGAACTTTTCCACGACATTCTAATTTATTGAGATGCACCTGTATATCTCAGCATTATGTGGGTGGTTCTTGGCCAGAAGAAGTTGCAATATGGACCAAACTTTGTGCTGCAAGTCAAAAGTCTGGCAAGTCAGGACCATTCTACCCCCAAACTTGGTCACACCAAATGTGAATCTTGTTAGAATTTCGCAGAATGAGGTTCACCATCTAGACGTCGCCCTGCTTTAAGAAAAATAAAGTTAACAATGGTACAGCACCCATGTTGGTAAATGGAAGACAAAAGAAACAATGTCTGTTCTGAACACTTTAATGTTGACACAGGTGAACAGTAATCTCCAGCTTTCATAGAGATAATACACAGAGTAACCAAACAAATGAAGACAGAAGAAGCATTCTGGACCAGCGCAGCAAGTTCCTACCTCCCAGGCAAGTGTCGCCGAAGAAATAAAGTGTGTATAAAACAGTACAGTGATCAGAGCACATCCTCTTGTTGGAACGTTGAGGTTAAACTACACCTGGACTGGAACGGAGAGCATTTAGTTTTAGGTGCACTCTTAGACCTCCAAATCAGTCGCAACAACGAATGCACCTCCTTTAGAGTTCTGACTTCTGTTCCCAGAAGGTTTTCCATGCATTGAGCAGCTTGTATTTGTCAGTACTGGAGGCACAATCAGTAGCGTTTGTAATATTTCGGGCGAGTAGTCAAATACTTGAGGTCTGTGAGCAAAAACAGCCCTTTTCCACTTAAAAACGTCCTAGCGCAAGACAGCAACACGTGTAAACCGCAAGCAATTTTGCGAATTGAGCACCAGTCGTCTTTGGAAAGCGGGAGGTTTGTGTGCAAGAACGAATCTATTGGATGTACAATAATTAGGGTGGGGCAACTTTTTGCTCAGCACCAAGGTTCACTATCTTTGACTGGCCATCAATTTGAGAATGATGCAACAGATGAGATAGCTAGTCCTTTGAGGATGCAAGAGTCAGTGAAGCACATTGTCCTCCAGAGGACAAAGATTCAGTTAGGTTCGATTGGAAACCTAGATGCTTAAAAGGCAGCTACTAAATACTAATTTTAAGGCCACATGGCGATGAAATGGTTAAAACAAAAACCTGCACTGGTAAAGCTCCAACTAGTGGACAAGATGTCAGTTTCAAGAAAGATTACAACATCCTGCGAACCCTACATAGCTAAAGCCATATACGGTCACGCATACATACCAAGAGCCAAGTAACGACCTGCTCCGCTGCATCACTTACATTTCTACAGTTATCTACGACAACCATCTATGCTAACCCTTACTTATCTCAAAGGCATCGGACATATTTTCTGTCTGGGCACAGTCAAACTTGAGTTCTTGAGGGAATGCCAGTGGCAAAGTATCAACAAGTGGCACCTTCTCCCATTACACTCAAAGGCAGATCATGGTTAAAATAAAATAAAGGAATGTTCGAAAAAGAAATGACACAGGATAAGCAGGAAGGGTTTCAGACACAAGAGGAAGACGGGGGAGTGAAGATTACTAATAACAACCATGTCAAAAGTATCCATGAGGTTTTTATGAATATTTTTTTTTCCCCTCAGATTTTTACTTTTATATAAAACAAACCAAAACACAAAATATGGATTGTGCACATTTTTGTTTGTTTTCACATATATATTTCATGAAAAGCCTCAATACACAGAAAGGGATGGGAATACAGAGGGAGAGATGGAAGATGGAAAACTGCAGGAAAGTGGACGGAGTGAGAGAGATCCTTTTGCTTTAAATCAGTTAATCCAAGATTATGGTAATGATGGTGAGAACTGGAGTAAGTGGGAGAGGAAGGAAGGGAGGGAGAAACAGCAAAGATGACAGGAAGGAAATGGCTGGGGTTTGGAAACGGCTCAATCTTTCCAGTCCTTCTTGATGTTGAGGTTCCATTCCCAGGACAGGTGGTCATGCTTGTCGTCATCAGTGAACTTGGATTTAATGTTATAGGTTCCGCGGGCCAGCATGCCTTTGGGGGCCTCCTCTAAAGGCGTCAGGAACTCGTATTCGTTCGGCCGAGGCCCGTAGCTGCCCACCATGTAGTCCGACTTGTCAACTAAACACAAGCAGCAAGTAAAGAGGTCAGATTTAATGGAATAGACTTGGTACATTAATTCATTATCTTTAATAGCTCCAACATCCACTGACTTTCTGTCTGTGCTTTAGGGCTGGGTGAATAAGCTTTTATTTAGCCAGTTAAGTTTCCTAAAGAGTGTCATAAGTTTTGTGATCCTTCCTTGTCCCACGACTCACAAGTATAAGGGTGTCTTTAGTAAATATAGAGCAGAGGTTTAAAGGGTTTATAGTTCACCCAAAAATGAAAATTCTCTCATTATTTACTCACCCTCATGATATACCAGGTGTGTATGACTTAATTTCTTCAGCAGAACACATTTGAAAAAAAATTTACAAATATCTCAGCTCATTAGGTCCTTAAAATGCATAAACGGCTTCCATACGACACCAGCTGTTAAATGTCTTCTAAAGCGACACGATAGTGTACTATTTTAACTATAATTCAAGGCTTCCGAGAGGGTGGAGTTCACGCGTTCTCTCGTTTGACGTATTTGCGTTGCTATGTTACCGAAGTAATCTCATGTTCTTCTCTTGGTTGAGACATCCAGGATAAGCACACAAACGCACCATTTTGAGTAAAGAAACAGATAACTACAGATCTAAACAAAACCAACCAAGCTACAGTACAGCGTTCCTCCTACTCACTTGAAATCAGTGCTGTGATGCACTTGCCTCAGTTCTCACGTTTCAAATGCAATGCGATTATGCCACACGCGCTTGCCACTCCTGACCAGAAGCATGATTCAGAGTTTAAAAAAAAAAAAAAAAAGAGAATTTTTTCTTTTTCGCACCAAAAGCACTTGTCGCATCGATGACGTTGTGGCAAGGAGGAGGGGCGTGGCCGGGACGTGATGCTGCACACCCAGCCCCTAATCAGGCTAATCAAGCCCTCTAGAGGGATAAAGGCGACCGGAGGCGGCAGTTCCAGGGAGAGAGCGTGTTACGGGCAGCTGCCCGGCCTGTGTTTGTCTTTTTGTTTAAGCTTGTTATTAAACTATTATTTATATTGTTAAGCCGGTTCTCGCTGCCTCCTTTCCATTGAACTTCGTTACAAACATTTATGCTGACTGTCTGTGATATTTGGAGCTTCAAAAGAGAAATTTCCATTAACTTGCATTTTAAGGACCTACTGATCTGACACATTTTTTCTCTTCAAATGTGTTCTGCTGAAGAAAGTCGTACACACCTGGGATATCATGAAGGTGAGTAAATAAGGAGATAATTTTTGGGTGAACTATCCCTTTAATTAAGGTCTCTAATATAAAGGTGTACCGAGTAATTATGGCTTCTCAAAAAGTATGGCTTACACAGACACCTAGTGGCTTGGATGCTGCATCATTCAAAAACAGTAGTTTTAGTTACCAATGCCATTGTAGATATTCGCTATGCACAGTAAGCCAGAATTAATTTAATCCATAAATGAAAGTGTCAAATAACAGGGCAGTTATTGAGATTAAGCGAGTAGTATTCAGATGGTCGTGTGATGCTAACATTGCTACCCCCATGAGGAGACCCTGCCCAATGTAGAATAAAACAGCTTTCGTAAGATTACTGATATGACTGAACTCTTCATCTCACATGAGTGCTCATGATTTTATACATGCGTTTCAAAATTACTATTAATATGTTTAGAAGGAAAACTTTTTAAATGAGGAAAAAAATTACTGAGTGCACCTTTAAATAAGAATCACTGTATCTAAGAAACTAATGAGAATTGCCATTTAGAATAATGGGAATTACAAACACTCAGAAACAAAATGTGTGAATGCATTAAAGTAATGGCAAAAATCTTAATGGCAACCTACAATTCATTTTGGGGGTGAAATGTGACCTGGGCTTGTTCTTGCGAGACACCCTTATATTATTCATGCATTTATCATTCTAGAATTTGAAAGTCAAAGTCTTGTTGTATTTTGTAAAGCATACTTACTCTTCACCCCTTTCCTAAAGGTCTGCTGTACATACTTCAATCCTGATACAATATCCTTGTTTACCTGTAAACAGACACATACAAATCTACATCAGTTTGTGAAGGACCAATCAGAGGTGACGTCAAGAGTTCATGACACAATACAACTCTAATCAGAGTCCTTAATGAACACAGCAGCCCATTGACTGATAAAGACAAGGGATTTTAGAAATGATGGAACTGATTAACAGTTACAGGTTCAGAGCAACATGTTTGCACACACTGTATTGCATACTGAATAATCTATTTTTGGTTTTTGTCCATTATGTTCCAAATACAAAGAGAAAATAATCAAATAAGATTAAGTACTGTAGCTTGAATTCAATTGATTATCCAAAAATAGCCATTCTCACATTATGTAATATATTAAAAAGTATTCCCAGGGGGCTATGTAGCTCAGCAAGTAAAGACGCTGACTACCACACCTGGAGTCACAAGTTCGAATCCAGGGTGTGCTGAGTGACTCCAGCCAGGTCTCCTAAGCAACCAACTTGGCCTGGTTGCTAGGGAGGGTAGAGTCACATTGAGTAACCTCCTTTTGGTCGCTGTAATGTGGTTCTCGCTCTCGGTGAGGCACGTGGCGAGTTGTGTGTGGATGTCGCGGAGAATAGCGTGAGCCTCCACACACGCAAGGTCTCCGCGGTAACGTGCTCAACAAGCCACGTGATAAGACGCACGGATTGACGGTCTCAGACACGGAGGCAACTGAGATTCGTCCTCCGCCACCCAGATTGAGGCAGGTCACTACACCACCACGAGGAGAGCACATTGGGAATTGAGCATGCCAAATTAGGGAAATGGGGAGAAAATCTAACAAGTATACCCCCCCCCCAAATAAATATATTCCATGATATATTAGTCTTGTCATTTAGGCCTTATTGGCCACGCCCTCACAGCCAGTATGGTAAATATTTCACACAAAGTTAATGACAGGATTCAGATTGGTACTAAATTAACCTTGAAGTTGATTTTTATCCTGTACTCCACTCCCTCCTTTAGAACAAACGACTGCTTCTTATAGGCCTCCAGATCTCCTGAGGATGTAACAATAAACATGCAATCAAACACACACACACACACACACACACACACACACACACACGTTAGCACATCTACCAAAACATGTATTGAACTTTATCATTTTGAGGTCATGTAAGAACAGGCTTTAGTCTGAATGGCAGCTGAGTGCAGTTAAAGCATATTCCCAGCAGATGGCTGCATGATGCATATATCCTCTTTCTGTCTCTCTCTCTTTATTGCTGTTTCACTCAGAGCTGCTCTTTCAGGCTGCTGAGGTTTTTCTGGGTCAAGTGAGGGTAAGATTACATCTCAACAAAAGTGTGGAATTTGTCTCATTAGCTAACGTATAACGCTCATCAATAACATCATGAATTTAGGCCAGAGAAACAACCACAAACTGTTCAGTTTAATGTTACAACATCACAGCATAGGCAGAGGCTGAAACATGCTCTATGCAGATACATGAACGCATACGCTTTCAGCTACGCAACCTCAGATATTGTTGATCAAGTTAAAATCAATATAGCAATTTACCGGAATAACAACACATCCGGTATTATGGCACAAGTTATGGAAGGTAACTCCATGACCCCCTTGAGTACGGAGGTTTGTTACCGTCACAGTAACACAAAAACGTGTGTTAAGCATGTTCAACTAAACCGCATGTTTTACGTGTACTAGCTTAAAGTGTTTCTGACCCAAGTATTTACAAGTTATATGATGACAGGATATATAAGTGCTCAAGAGTTATGACTATACATTTGAAATTGGGTTTTTGATGTCCTTTTGCTTTGTTGCACACATTTGCCCCATACACTTTCATTAGAAATGCCTTACTATAAAGATGCCACAGATGTTGTCGATTAGCGGTGGACCAATATGGGCTTTTTAATTGCCAATGCCAATATCTAGAGTGCAGGGTTGCCAATATATATACTTAAGTGTTCGTTTAATTTCTGCCGTTTTGTGTACATCAAATTTGCATATATCTTATGTTCACAATATTTAGTCAAATTTACCAAAAACTTTTTCTGAAAACAGAAAATGTCAGTGGATAAAAAAACAAAGCCGTCAGCATTTTTTGGAAATTAATTGGCCAATCGGACACTCATCAGATGATGCCGATTATCTCAAGATGGCCAAATTTGGGCTGATTAATAACCAAGATGATATATATATAGATGTATCATTACTGTTGATTGACCTTCTCTTTTATTCAAATTGGAATTTTGAAGCATGTTCTAATATCAGTTTTTAATTGCAGGACATTTTAATATCACAAGAAGTACTGGATCTACTTACCTTGCAGGTCAAGGGTCAGCGGGGAAGGGGCGGTCTCGCACACAAGAGTTAGCCGTGTCACCTGAACGTTGGGAGCATTGGGATCTGACAAGCAACAAAAGAAACATGAGAATGTTGCAAATGCGTTACATGTTGACATAATGACATGGCTTGAATGGAGGCTATGATTTCTTGAATAAAGGCTATGATTTTTCTTATATCATATAACTCAGCAAAAAAAGAAACATCCTCTCACTTTCAACTGCTTTTATTTTCAGCAAACTTAACATGTGTAAATATTTGTATGGACATAAAAAGATTCAACAACTAAGACATAAACTGAACAAGTTTCACAGACATGTGACTAACAGAAATGGAATAATGTGTCCCTGAACAAAGTGGGGGTGGGGGGGGGGGGGGGTTATAATCAAAAGTAACAGTCAGTATCTGGTGTGGCCACCAGCTGCATTAAGTACTGCAGTACATCTCCTCCTCATGGACTGCACCAGATTTGCCAGTTCTTGCTGTGAGATGTTACCCCACTCTTCCACCAAGGCACTTGCAAGTTCCCAGACATTTCTGGGGGGAATGGCCCTAGCCCTCACCCTCCGATCCAACAGGTCCCAGACATGCTCAATGGAATTGAGATCCGGGCTCTTCGCTGGCCATGGCAAAACACTGACATCGCTGTCTTGCAGGAAATCATGCACAGAACGAGCAGTATGGCTGGTGGCATTGTCATACTGGAGGGTCATGTCAGGATGAGCCTGCAGGAAGGGTACCACATGAGGGAGGAGGATGTCTTCCCTGTAACACACAGCATTGAGATTGCCCGCAATGACAACAAGCTCAGTCCAATGATGCTGTGACACACCGCCCCAGACCATGACGGACCCTCCACCTCCAATTCGATCCCGCTCAAGAGTACAGGCCTCAGTGTAACGCTCATTCCTTCGACGATAAACGCAAGTCCGACCATCACCCCTGGTGAGACAAAACCGCGACTCGTCAGTGAAGAGCACTTTTTGCCAGTCCTGTCTAGTCCAGCGAAGGTGGGTTTGTGCCCACAGGCGACGTTGTTGCCGGTGATGTCTGGTAAGGACCTGCCTTACAACAGGCCTACAGGCCCTCAGTCCAGCCTCTCTCAGCCTACTGCGGACAGTCTGAGCACTGATGGAGGGATTGTGTGTTCCTGGTGTAACTCGGGCAGTTGTTGTTGCCATCCTGTACCTGTCCCGCAGGTGTGATATTCGGATGTACCGCTCCTGTGCAGGTGTTGTTACACGTGGTCCACTGGAGTCGTATGGATTACTTTTATGATGATTGGATTTTGGAGCTTCAAAATTTGGCACCCATTCACTTGCATTGTATGGACCTAAAGAGCTGAAATATTCTTCTAAAAATCTTCATTTGTGTTCTGCAGAAGAAAGTCATACACATCTGGGATGGCATGAGGGTGAGTAAATTATGAACTAATTTTCATTTTTGGGTGAACTATCCCTTTAAATGACATTTAACATTCTTCTTTATTTCTTTTTAGTATTTTCAAATAGAAGTCAGACAGGAAACTCAACAACAACTTTAGAGGCAACCTAAACCACATTACAAAAAACAAACAAACTGTGATTGGAGAGTGGACTGAAGTGGACCAAAAAAAGATGCACTTCCAAGGCCAGGAACAGGTTGACTGCAAAGAGAACTGGGTTCTTTTCAGGTCCACTTAATGCGGGATGTTTGTTTATCTCCATATACAGAATACAGAAAAATCTAAAATAGTATGTAGAAATGTTATAGTATATAGAAAGATATAAACCGTATAATGGTAAAAATCAAAATGGCTGGTAAAATTGGGAATTGACCAATCATTGTGGCAAAAAAAATTTTTTTTAAAAAAAGATAATAATTTTGCCACCTAGCTTACTTGGGTAAATTTAGCAAGGGAGCATATATGCCAACCCAGCCTCTTGAATTGAGACAGACAGACAGACACACACTAGAGTTCTAGTATATGCCAAGACACACTCATCAAATAAGCTGAATATCAAAGTTTGTTGAAAGAGGAGCGCAGAAGCTTGTTTAGGAAGTTACACCAAGACCTGCTCAGTGTGTGTGTGTGTGCATAGAAACATCTGTCAAAACTAGGTCAGAGCGAGGCAAGTGTGTACAATGAGGTCGCACACACACCTATGGCCACATCGACAGAGCCCAGCAGCACCTCCTTGTACTTGCGCAAGCTTTCATCATCTTTGTCCAGCTCCTGGATCTCCTGAAGGCTCTTCTGGGCAGGCGGTTTGTAGTTGACCGCCTCGCTCTCTTCATTCTCTGCAGCAATGGCAGCTAGCTGCTCTGGGGTGGGCTCCTGCTCGGCCATGACTGACAGCTGCAGGACAACACACAAACACACAGAGATTTACCAAAAAAAGCATCAGATATTTATAACCTGCACCATCCTCTGCAAACGTAACCCATATGATGATTGCAATGTAGATCTGACCGCCATCATTTCCTCGAAGTTTACGATTACTCAGACTTAGGGTTTGGTTAAGTAGGCATTCTTGTACCTTTTATCTTTTTGTCTGATTTTCAAATACTTTTTGCTTTAAATCAAAGTTTATAATGTCACGATTCACCTCGGAGCTGGTTGGTTTGATTCATGGCTTACAACTTTTATGAACGATTTTTTTGAAATCCCTATGAAAAACAAAATGTATTTGGAAAAATGCTTCTGGAAACAAGATGGCTAAAAAAAGTGAGCAGGAACTGTTGCACTCTATTAAGAGCATTATTATTGAAGATCCTTATCTACCCTACCACACCAGTGTTTCCCACAGGATTTTGCGAGACTGTGGTGGGTGGACCTCGGACCCTCTAGGGGGGTCCAGGGGCATGCTTCCCCATAATATTTTTTTTTTTTACATTTTAAAAGTTAAATGCATCAATCTGGTGCACTTTGAGAGCAAATTTAAGAGGCTAGATCTATAAAGAACTTTGGTAAAAACCCAAAATTGACTAGAGCATACATTTGAGCCATCAAACAAATGAAGCAAAACCCGTGTTGAACTTGCTCCTCAGATGCTGACTGGGAGTGAGAGATGCTTTGCCGAAGCAATGGTGCAAAACACAATGCTATAGATCTTTTATGTTATTATGAGTAGTGTAAAAGTATTTTCGGTTCATTATGAAACTGTGATGGGACACCACAGTCTAGGTAATTAATGGGAAACACTGCGCACGCACACACACACACATCCCAAACACAAGACATTTGTGGTCGTACTGCAATGGAAGATGCCTGAGAATCAGTGCTAATGTGTGCAACTGTATACAGCATTAGTGCATTAGTGGTCAAACCAATTACTGCCGTGAGAAGAGATACTGGACAGCACTGCCAGTGTGTTCAGAAGCACGCACACTTAGACATAGGGGTGTGAATCTTTGGGTTGTTAGCAAATTGATTTGATTCATTCAGCTCATTTGAAGAGATCGATCAGTTTGGCCGATTAATCGGTGCCGATGCTTTTGGATCCATCGGTTATCGACAGAGATTAACACTGATAGCAATATTTATATCAGGTGTAAACAGGGTCTTTCTGTCCAAGTATACATGACTTAATGCATAATAGAATATTTGAAAGGACGTCAGCTGAAGAAAGGCTGGTGATACATTTTGCACGCCACCTGTCCTTCAGGACATACGCACGCTATGACAAGGCCAACTTGAGTCCGATTAAGATGTATACATGCTGAACGAAGCCAAGCTACAAATTGCATTATCCAAGTCTATCAGGCAGACTTCGCAAAAAAACGGTTAAGTTATGCATCATTTCAGTTAGGGGAAAAGCTGCAGGACATCAGTGAACACCTGACTGAGTGGGAACTGCTCAGGGACCGTTCAGACCGACCGCATACTTGTGGTAAAAAAGCTAGACGCAGCTTTACATTTAATTCAATGAAATTTTGAATTCTGCATTTCAATATGACAGCCTTAGTTTATGTGACATTTAAAAAAAGATGAATTATTGTTTTAATCCAACTGAAATCACATTTTTAAATGTGCATGTAAGCATACTAAGCAAGCGTACATCCAAGCTGAGGATAAAGGTCATGTCTTCAGGTGTAGCCATCCTTATATCTTTTCCCAGTGTGGCCTATCAAAGATAAATGCTAAATAAAGAAATGATTGGGAGGGTGTCCAAGCAAAACTTCTGCTGCAATGCAGTGTCTTTGGAACAGAATGTACACTCGTCTGCTCTCCCCATCCTAGCACACTACAGTCTGAACCCCGCTCGCCAGCATTGGAGTGCCTCACCTTCACCGAAGCTTCTGCAGTTTCCTGTTTGACTCATGTGCAGGGAGAGTTTTGCTTATAAAGACACCCCACCAGGGTGCTTCCGTTTCCTTACATGGTATTGGTGTGCTGAACGTACAAAATCACACTCATAACAAAACTGAATCACTTTCAACGTGCTTTGACTCATGGTAAATGCGTCAGCAAAAGACCAATCGCAGCTAGTTTTTAAATCAACTTTCCACTTGTGATTTTTTGCAAGTTGTTGATGAATCCACATTAAGACAACTTGTCTCATGCCAGATGACCGGATACCATATAAATAAAAGTTAACACTTCCCATTAATAGGTAGGGACCTATGAAATTAAAAAGTTTTATTGATTTTTTTTTTCTTTTTTTTATTCAGGTGTTTTCTTTTTAAAATTTTCTCAATTAAAATGGTAGATTACAAATATTTGTATTATTAATACTACTACTGCCAACCATAATAATAATAACAATAATTAGTAGAAGCAGTATTATAATTATAATAATAAATATTATTATTATTATTTTTTATGTATTATTAGTATTACTAACTATTATCATTATACTACTACTACCACCAACCATAATAATAATTAGTAGTAATGATAATCTTAATCACTATTATTCATTTTGTTGTTGTAAAGTATTAAGTATTAATTATAACTAATATTATTAATAACAACAATACTTAATTATTGGTACTTACGAATAAAAAAAATAAGTATTAATTTATATTATCACTACTACTAACCATAATAATAAGTGGTAGTAATAGTAATAATAATTATTATTATTATTACTAATAATAAGTTATTCAATTATATCACAAGCTTATGTGGTTTAATGTTCACACTTGGAAATATCGCTATTTGAGTTAGACCTTTTGTCAAATTGCCATTTATTTAATCCAAAATGTCTCAAATTGTGTGACTTTCCATGGTTTGCTCTTAATTTCACTTGATTGTGTGATTTCGTCCACGTTTACCGCATCACGGAAGTAATAGGGCCCTAGATAGTGTACAAAACAGGGTCTGACACTCTTTTTTTTCTTATTAAGCTGTCAATGCAAGAAGCTTAACATTCAGAAAATGTAGATAGTCAACCTCAGGAGATCAAACAAAGTATTATATGAGCTGTTTTATTGTCTATTTATTTTATATAAGGTTTGCAAGTGTACTCTATTGGTGGAAAGTGCCAGTTACTTTCTTTGAGAAGCCGCAGATCCACAGCTGTTTCCCTTAATGGGCCCTTCAAGTCATCAGGAGGAGAAATTCCACTTGACTGCCAGCAGCGTAAAAACTTCCTATAAATCCCACAGCTCGTTTCAAACAAAGCGCAAGATCTGCCAGCTTACGTTACAAAAAGATGTAATGAGGACCACACAAAATATGCAGTGAGAGCCCATGAACGAAAAAAAAAAGCCCCCAGCTTAGTGTACTAGAACAGCTTTTAGATCTCGTATATTGAATTCAGATGTTGTTTGCGTAACACTTTGGAAAACACCCAAGCATCTCCCCTCTTTAAGCCTGCATTACTAGTGCATTAAACCAGCAAATCGCACCCTACAAATGTGGCCGGGTGGGTGGTGCATGGGCTTGTTGTGCAGTGGCGCTTGCGTGGAGGTCGTGAGTTTGAGTCCGGCTCGTGTCATTTGCATATCTAGTCTCCCTTCTCCATCATCTTGTTAAAATGGCAAAAAGGCCAAGTATAAAATGACCAGAACTAATCAATAAAGCAGTGCAATGTTTCAGCAAAGTCTTCAAAGTCATCATTGCCTTTTAAAAGCAGTCTTCATCTTGGCAGTGGATGTGCTGGGATGACGCCAAGCAGAAAACTAGATAACACTGCACTGCTTTTTCCATTCAGGGCCTCTGCACTCCCATGGCAGCGAAATAGGCCGCTCTTCCAACAGTGTTTTGGCACATTGGTCCATTGTGCATGTTTTAAATTTGGGGTTTAGAGGATTGAGAAAAAGAGATGTAAAAATGGGTTGCTATGTTCCTATAAGCACTAAGCTGTAGGTAAGTTAATTTAAATAGGACATATCAAGGTTGATATGTAGACATACACTAACGTTCACACCATGGGATCCAAAAATAAATCAATAAAAGCCATTTCTTTTTGTCATAACCAGCAGGACATTTTATTGATCGCTTTGTTTCTATTTCTATGGTGTCCTGCTTGGTAGCCCTGCCCACTATTAACTCTTATTGGCCCAAAATTGCACTCATTATGGCTGACTGGTTGTGATTGTTCCACATTGCAGTTTCGGTTGATGGACGGATTGTTTGTAGCTGAAATCTTGTAGCATTATGTCTGGGACACTTCCTGACAACTTCCGGTTGTATTGCGCACACATCAGCTCTTGCGAGAACAAGCAAATGTGCATGCATCAACCGAAAGAACACGTGAACGAGCTTCTCTCATGAACGTGCATAGGTGGAAATGAAGATTTTTGGTGAAAATAAATTGTTGCTTTCTCACCCATAATGTCGCTTGTGAAAACTTGGATTAAACCACTGTCATATGGATTACTTTTATGCTGCCTTTATAATCTTTTTGGTGCTTGAAAGAGAAGCACCCCATTACACTGTATAAAAAAAATAAATTAAATTAAATTAAAAAAAAAGTACATCCTTCAAAAAATTATTTGTTTGTGTTCCGCAGAACCAAGTCATAGGAGTTTGATTCGGCATGACGGTGAATAAATGACGAAAGAATTAACATTTTTGGGGGAACAACCATTTGTCGGTTAATACTTAGATTTAAATGACAATCGGCTGAAATGTATTAAGAGGAAAATATAAAAAGTATATCTGTGCTATTAATGTTAAGCATTCAATGGTTAGTTGATCATTTGAAATGACAATCGACTGTGATAATTCCAAAAATTGCCATCCCTAGTCAAGATGCTATATGGCTTAAGTAACCAGAGTAACAAAATGCTGGTGCATAATATAAAGCAAATCAAATCAAACCAAATCACTTTATTGTCACACAGCCATATACACAAGTGCAATGGTGTGTGAAATTCTTGGGTGCAGTTCCGATCAACATAGCAGTCGTGACAGTGATGAGACATATACCAATTTACAATAACATCAAATTAACACAACACAATTTAAAGTCTAATATACACATAATTACACACAACACAATATACAAATAATAACATACACTGTACAGTATACAATACGCACAATATAGATACACATATATAGTAAAATAAAAACATATATAGTAGTATATATAGAATGTACAGTAGGTTGTATTGTACTGTATTGACATTCAGGCTGTCGGTTGATAGTAAGTTGTTAAGAGAGAATATAATATAATAATAATATAATTTATGACAGTCCGGTGTGAGATATAAGAGTAAGGGTAATAAAGTGCAGTGCTGATGAATTTTGATCATGGGAGATCAAGAGTTCAAAAGTCTGATTGCTTGGGGGAAGAAGCTGTCATGGAGTCGGCTGGTGCGGGTCCTGATGCTGCGATACCGCCTGCCTGATGGCAGCAGTGAGAACAGCCCATGGCTCGGGTGGCTGGAGTCTCTGATGATCCTCCTTTTTTCACACGTCGCCTGATATATGCATCCTGGAGGGAGGGAAGCTCACCTCCGATGACGTGTCTGGCAGTTCGCACCACCCTTTGCAGTGTTTTGCAGTTGTGGGCTGTGCTATTGCCGTACCAGGCGGAGATGCAGCCAGTCAGGATGCTCTCTACAGTGCAGGTGTAGAACCGTGTGAGGATGTGGCAGTTCATTCCAAACTTCCTCAGCCGTCTCAGGAAGAGGCGCTGATGAGCCTTCTTCACAACGACTTCAGTGTGGATGGACCATGTGAGTTCCTCAGTGATGTGGACACCCAGGAACTTGAAGCTGCTGACTCTCTCCACTGGTGCTCCATTGATGGTGATGGGACTGTGTTCTCTGTCTTTTCTTCTGAAGTCCACCACAAGCTCCTTTGTCTTACTGACGTTGAGGGAGAGGTTGTGCTCCTGACACCAGTGTGTCAGAGTGTGCACCTCCTCTCTGTAGGCTGTTTCATCATTGTCAGTGATCAGACCTACCACCGTCGTGTCATCAGCAAACTTAATGATGGCATTGGAGCTATGTGTTGCCACACAGTCATGTGTGTACAGGGAATACAGTAGTGGGCTGAGAACACAGCCCTGTGGGGCTCCAGTGTTGAGGGTTAGTGATGAGGAGATGTTGCTGCCTATTCTAACCACCTGGCGTCTGCTTGACAGGAAGTCCAGGATCCAGCTGCACAGCGAGCTGTTTAAACCCAGAGCCCGGAGTTTCTCATCTAGCTTGGAGGGTACTATGGTGTTGAATGCTGAGCTGCAGTCTACAAACAGCATTCTCACATAAGTGTTCTTTTTTTCCAGGTGGGAGAGAGCAGTGTGTAGTGTAGATGCAATGGCATCATCAGTGGAGCGGTTGTTGCGGTAAGCAAACTGCAATGGGTCTAGAGAGAGAGGCAGCACAGAGCAGATGTAATCTCTGATTAGTCTCTCAAAGCATTTGCTGATGATGGGGGTCAGAGCAACAGGATGCCAGTCATTTAAGCAAATTATTTTTGATTGCTTTGGAACAGGCACAATGGTGGACGTTTTAAAGCATGTGGGGACTACAGACAAAGAGAGGGAAAGGTTGAAAATGTCTGTAAAATCACCAGCCAGCTGGTTCGCGCACGCTCCGATGACGCGGCCCGGAATGCCGTCTGGGCCCGGGGCTTTGCAGATATTCACCCGTCGGAAGGATTGGGTTACATCCGCCACAGAGACGGAGAGTGAACTAACCTCTGTAGCTTCGGCCGCGAGAGCTCTCTCCGCGAGGGCGGTGTTATTTCCCTCCAAACGAGCATAAAAAGTATTTAGCTCATCCGGGAGAGAGGCAGCAGTGTTCATGGTGGAGTTTTTATTCCCTTTAAAGTCCGTGATGATGTTAATTCCCTGCCACATGCTTCTAGAGTTGGTGGTGTTAAACTGTCCTTCAATCTTGCTCCTGTACTGGCGTTTTGCTGTTCTGATAACTGGCTTGTTTATGCTCCTCCGCGTTCCCGGAATTAAAAGCGGAGGTCCGCACATTAAGTGCCGCGCGAACATCGTTATTTATCCATGGTTTCTGGTTCGGATAGATCCGTATTGTTCTGGTCGGAACCACGTCCTCCACGCACTTTTTGATGAAATACATTACGCTATCAGCGTAAAGCTCGATGTCGTCATCAGAGGTGGACCTGAACATCTCCCAGTCCGTGTGATCAAAACAGTCTTGTAGCGTAGAGTCTGATTGGTCCGACCAGCACTGGATCGTTCTGAGGGTGGGTGCTTCCTGTTTCAGTTTCTGCCTGTAAGCGGGCAGAAGCAGAATGGAAGAGTGGTCTGATTTGCCAAATGGTGGGCGGGAGAGGGATCTGTAGCCATCCCGGAAGGGAGAGTAGCAATGGTCCAAAACCCGGTCCCCTCGTGTGTTGAAACTAATGTGCTGGTGGTATTTTGGTGCGACTGATTTGAAACTGGCTTTATTAAAGTCCCCGGTCACAATGAATGCGGCCTCAGGGTGCGCGGTTTCCTGCTCACTTATACTCCCATACAGATCCTTGAGTGCCCGGTCTGTGTCGGCTTGTGGCGGGATGTACACAGCTGTGATAATTCCCTCGGTAGCCAGAATGGTCGACACAGAAGCATGAGAAATTCCAGATCAGGAGAGCAGAAAGACTTGATAGAATGAACGTTCCTCTGATCACACCAGGATTTGTCGATCATAAAAACATACACCACCACCTCTGCTTTTACCTGAGAGGTCTTTCGCTCTGTCCGCTCGGTGCACGGAGAACCCTGCAGGTTCAATGGCTGAGTCTGGAATCTCCACAGACATCCAAGTTTCCGTAAGGCAGATAATGCAGCAGTCCCTCGTCTCTCGTTGGAAGGAGATCCGCGCTTTCAGCTCGCAGAGCTTGTTATCCAGAGACTGAACATTTGCCAGTAGAATAGTGGGTAGCGGGGGTCGATTTGCGCGGCGTCTCACTCTGATGAGAACGCCAGCTCTGTTTCCCCTTTTTCTCCTGCGTTTCCGCGTCCGGACTGCCCAGACAAAGGGCTCCGCTTGCGTGTTTGTAAACAGCGGGTCGGCATTGAGGAATTTGAAGTCCGGTTTACGGTGTGAAATTGCTGAACCAATGTCCAAAAGAGTTTGTCCGCCATAGACAATAAGGCAGACAACAACCAAGACAAAAAAACATAAGAATTGTGAACAAAACAACAAAACACTACTATGTTGTGTCGGAGCTCGCAACGCAGCAGCCATACTCGGTGCCATCTTGAGTTCGACAGCAGCTCATTTTC
Organism: Myxocyprinus asiaticus; assembly: GCF_019703515.2. Lineage (NCBI taxonomy): Eukaryota > Metazoa > Chordata > Actinopteri > Cypriniformes > Catostomidae > Myxocyprinus > Myxocyprinus asiaticus. The sequence goes on along the minus strand of NC_059356.1, from coordinate 8,097,805 downwards.
CTTCTGGAGTGGCCAAAGTTAAGCCTAATTAGGACTGACTGAAAACATAACTACAATCTGTTTCTGCTCAGTTTCTGCTAAGAATCAGTAATACATGACAACAAGAACCCACTGCAAGCTCCGTTCAGATGAAACCATTCATGCTCAGATGACATCACTTTAGTGGATGGGCCCCTAAGAATCGCTGCTAACAGACTAAACCAGTACAAACATTGTTAGCTTTTGGCAGACATCCCCATGTTGTTAATACGCTGGAAGGAGTGTAGGGTAAATTCACACAGCTGAGCGTAATGGCTTAGCCATAAACATGGTTGTAACGAATGCCATGTTCGAAATAGAATACTATCATACTAGCTATATACTATAGGGATGACAAGAATATTTTGTAAAGTGGCCCCAAAAAGTATTTGGACATTTAAGCCGCACTTAAAAATGTATGAATGTCATTGCATTACATAACAAAATAATAATGCCTGGTTCTTTCACTGTTTAAAAACAATAGTTGGCAGTATACAGCGTATACTGTGCAGTATTCAATCAATTGTAAACTAGTGCTCCATTCCAAAACATAGCCAAAGTCATTTATTCCGTAAACACAGGCAGCATGCATATAAACCAGGCTTTGCGAGAAAGCAGATTTCTTTGCAAAGTGTCTGGCCTTTGAAAACAGGGCAGCATGAGCCGTCATAGCTAGTTTGTGCACTTGACATTTGCACCACCCACTTCTGCCTTCAGTTTTGTCGTGCTTAGGTAAACCCACCCTAATTAGGGATCATCCAGTACTAATATCACTAAGGAACCCTGACTAACTTGTTAGCCTAGGAGTCACAGAGCCCTAGATTTGGCCCATTACTGAGCAACAATAAACCTAATGAGATTATTAAATCAGGATTAGTGCTAATTGGGGGGGGTCAGTAAGAGTGATGGGAAGCCAAACTGTGCAGGTAAAGAGGATTTCCCTGACAAACCCAATCCACATACAAAAGAGATTCAGATATCCTGAGATTAAGAGAGCATAACACACTTTTTGAATTTAGGCTATAAACTGTGCAAAGACAAACTCATTGAAACTAAAAGCTCAGGAACACTTTACATCCCATATGGATGTGTTCGTATTTGCGACATGCAACAACAACGTGAAAAGTCACAAATTGTCCACAAGTCTAGAAAAAAACAGGCTGCACGTGGACAGTCCACGCATACTGTGCCGATGGGAAAATGTGCATCACGTACTTTGTGTGAGACATGTACTGGCACGAGGGTGAGTACATGATGACAGACTTATCAATTTAGGATGAAGGTCAAATGAAATATTCACAACCCATGTTTTTTGGCCACTGGAAAATTTCTGTTAAGGCATATTTTCGATGTTTTGTTAACTGAATGATCAACACCAACGTATACCACAGTACAACCTGAATGGACTGTGCGCCTCACAGCCTAACTTTTTGGTGTGTAAAATGAATAATGCCATCTGCTAGGGTTGAGCGATCAACTTTTACAATATAATTGATTGTGTGTACACTACCAACATAGTGAAGGTCAAGATGACGATAATGTGCTTTTTAATGCGCAAAGACATGGGCTGTCCACGTGTCTAAAAAAACTGTGCCATCATTGGACAGTATGCGCATACTGTGCTGGTGATGAAATTTGAGTCACGTGCGCAAGATGTACCTGCAGGCGTAAATAGGGCTGGGCGATTTTTTCAATTTTATCGATTAATTGGAATCTACGTTTTGACATGACTTATTTTTTCAAAAGGAATCAAGGTTTTCCATAAATAAAATTAGCAAACAATACAGTTAGATATGTTGCTAATCCACCAAAAGCTGAATAAGAGAAAATCATAAAGCTTTGCTTGATGCCGCTACTCTGACATATTTTACTGAACTATTGTGGTTCAGTCTGTGAGCTGTAACTTTATCCTTTCTAATGATTCAGCTAAATGTCAAAAAGTAAACTTCTCAAATGCTAATTCATCAACTCCCAAACCACCTATACCAATCTATGGAAGTTTCTAGCACTGGATATTAATGTTGTTATGCAAGAGAGTCTTAAGAGTCAGGAGACTGCATCTATGCGCTGGTGTATATAGTGCTTTGTAAACGAATTCTCTCTCGCAGTGCATATTCACTCTCGCACTTAAGATGGACATCCGCACTAAACCGCATTATTATAGTGGGCTTTCACTGTCATTACACATTAAATAATCTAGATGTTAACTGAAAAAGCATGAACATCCATCGCTCGTTTATCATGAGGATTCAGATTGCTGCCTGTTATGCGCTTCCAATCCATGTGTAATGACTGAGAAGCGGTTAATATGAGATGGTCAATGTTTAACATCGCTCACTCTCCACATCAGTTTGAGCTGAAGTCATCAACACCTGCTGCTAATGTGCAATGAAGCCATTTCCATTTGCATGCCCACATGAAGTAGGCATAGGACGTCATGCGATCTGGATAGAACAGGTGTGAAAATAAATTCAAATCTGCACGATGCGCTTCATCACATATTTGAACCACGATATATCGTCCCACGATAAACCGTTACACCCCTAGTTGTTAATATAGTGTAGTATTTGTTATTGTCATATTTGTGTCAACAGTATGTTTTAATTAAAATCTTTTAATTATTGCCATGATGCTTCTTTTTTGCCTGGTCTTAGCTAGCATTTACGCAAATCAAAACCCTTCAACAACAAACATTTATCCAAGTAATTTTGTTGATGAAATAAGCACTGTCCAGTGTGTTAATGCTATATTAATTTTATGCAACTAAAATAACTACTGAAGTAAAAGCAATAAAAAAGAAAGATAAATGGATGATCATGGATGTACTGCTTTAGGAAAACTTCCCCCATTGCATTCCATGGAAGGAGTGTTTTTAATGAAAGCAAGGATTTTTTCAGCTCACAATTTCAATTCCCAAAGGCCATGTGCATGGAACTGTGCTCTAAATTCCAGTTAAACTTGAGTTAAAAGAAAGCATTTTCAAATACAGATCAATCTATGATGTGTGCTTGATTCTGAACATATGAAATGATCTGGCAAGTAGACAATATAATGACAGACACTGCTGGATGTTTAGTTGTCAAACGGACCATTGGGCTGTAGAAACGTATCTTGTCATTTGTCTGGATAAGTCCAATGACATAATACAGTACAGCCCATACAGGTGTGCTATATTGTTTCATTTTCGGGTGAACTATCCCTTTAACATCCATCTTAAGTTGAGTTGAAGCTAGGTTGAACAGCCACACTGTGAAAGAATTGGCTCTAAATCATCGGGTCATGTGTGACCGCTGCAGTTCAGCAAAACTCAGGAACTGTGGGTAACAGCACATTACTAAGCACTTTTACTCTGTAATTATGTTCAGTCTTCTTGGGATCCGGACAAGCAAAGGGGATGAGTCAGTACAGGAACACTTTGAAAACATACCACAACACCTCAGGCCTTTAGACTTCGGTGAATGACAATGTTATTGGGTGGTAGCATTAAAACCATCTTACATTTACATAAACATAGCCCTTTAAATACAATTTTCAGCTCAGAGAGGTCTGTTAAAGAGGTTGTAGAATAAATGCAAGGTAAATCAGTTCAGATTGACCATCATGTAAGCCCAAGTTTAGACCACACTTGTCTTAAGTGACGTATGAGGAGGATGGTCTGGAAAATTCCAAGGTAAACAAGAGGCACTTTGTTCATTTCCTTGACTCTCCCTGGAAGGGAATACTTCTGCTATAAACATTCCATTCTTTTCCAATGGGCTTTTCCTTGAAATGGTTCCCATCCTTTCCCAGGAGATGATATTCTTGAATCTTTTTCAAAACATGATGTTCCCTCATGATTGGTTAGAACAGCATCTACTGTCATGTTTCCTTCCCAGTAATTTCATTTATGCGAAAAATCGGAATATCACAAAAACAATTTGCGAATAAAACAGTGTTTCAATCGCATGCGTTTAAGAGAATGAAATAATCACTTCCGGGGAAATTGGCTTAAAACAGAAATTAAAATGGAAGTTGAAGCCAATGTGGCTCTTTTATTAAATTTAAAGTGTTAGTTCACCCACAAATAAAAAAATCTCTCACCCTTATGCCATCCCAGGCATGTTTGACTTTCTTCTGCAGAACACAAATGAAGATTTTTAGAAGAATATTTCAGCTCTGTAGGTCCATACAATGCAAGTGAATGGGTGCCAAAATGTTTAAGCTCCAAAATCCACATAAGGGCAACATTTAAGTAATCCATACGACTCTGGTGGTTAAATTCATATCTTCTGAAGGGTTCCGATAAGTGTTGGTGAGAAACAGATCAATATTTAAGTCCTTTTTCCTTCAATTTCTCTTTCTCCTTCTGTTTATGGAGATTCACATTCTTCATGCATATCGCCCCCTACTGGGCAGAGATGAGAATTAATGATACAAAATGTACTTCATATTGGTCCGTTTCTCACCCACACCTATCATATGTTGTCTGAACACATCTGATTTAACCACTGGAGTCTTATGGATTACTTTTATGATGACTTGGTACTTTTAGGAGCTTCAAACTTTTGGCACACATCCACTTGCATTGTATGGACCAGAGATGAAATATTCTTCTAAAAATCTTCATTTGTGTTCTGCAGAAGAATTCTTTCACATCTTTCAGTCATACACATCTGGGATGCCAGGAGGGTGAGTAGATCATGAATTTTCTTTTTTGGGTGAACTATACCTTTAATTTCACCACTGGAGTCAGTGGATGATGTTTATGCTGACTGTGTCTGGGATTTTTTGAGCTTCAAAAGTCTGATCACCATCCACTTGCATGTTAAGGACCTACTGAGCTGAGATATTCTTCTGCTTTTCTTAAAACGTGTTCTGCTGAAGAAAGAAAGTCATATACGCATGGTAAATGAGTGAATTTTCATTTTTGGTTAATTATCCCTTTAATACATTTCTACTTGCGGTTTAGAGTGTGAAGATAAACACTCTGACGAACTTCATGTCTGCTATGCAATAAATAAATCAGTCTGTTATAATTTCGAGCACCCCTTTCCCACTTCCTGCTCATTGTGGATGCAACAGTAGGTCACGTGATCTGGTAAGTTTTTTTTCTTATATATATATATATATATATAGGTCAAAAGTTTTGAAACAAAGTTTCAAAAAAGTTTTTTCTTTTCTTTTTTTTTTCACATCTTAGAATAATAGTAAAGTCATCAAAACTATGGAATAACATAAATGGAACTATGGGAATTATGTTGTGACTAAACAAAATCCAAAATAAATCAAAACTGTGTTATATTTTAGCATCTTCAAAGTAGTCACCCTTTGCCTAGAATTTGCAGACATGTACTCTTGACATTTTCTCAACCAACTTCTTGAGGTATCACCCTGGGATGCTTTTTAAACAGCATTGAAGGAGTTCCCATCTGTATTGGGCACTTAATGGCTGCTTTTCTTTATTATTTGGTCCAAGTCATCAATTTCAAAAACTTTATTTTTTTAATTAAATTTTAGTTTTATAATGAAATAAATTAATTTGGTGGCACAATTCTATTTTTGTCTACAAAACTAATTTCAAACATTTAAGCATACGCCTTCAGATCAAAAGATTTTTAAGATCATGAGAAACATTTCAGTCAAGTGTTTCACAAGTTGACCAGTAGTGTATATATTTTGAACAAACAATGTTGAAGTCTCTGCAGTAACAGCTTCAACATGTCAACACTGTCATCCCATTGTGATCATTTCTGGTAAAATCTGCATCTGTTCTGCATCTGAGTTTATGTTATAGGCAGATTCAACTAAGGAATAAAACAAAAACAAAACAAAAAAAACACACAAAATGGCTCCAGAGTACAACACATGGTTGAGATGGAAAAATATTCAATTTTGTCAACTCCATCAGAATTTTCAGAATAGTGTGAAAACAAAGAAAGAAAAAGTTATAGAATGTATGGTCACTTAACTCCTTACTGAACACCATTATCAGTGAATAAAATGTCAATTTTCAGAAAATAAGTGTTTCTATAAAAACCTGTTCATTCTAAAAATATATCCATTTCAAATTTAAGAGACTCCGAATGCATTATATTAGGGATGGGCAAAACTACATTTTTTCAAAATCAACTACTAAGCCGGTTGACTTAAGGAAGTCATGTATAATAAAGATGATTTAGGGTTATGTTCAAAAGTTTTAAAAGCAGGCAATGAGGAATGTAAAGCACTAGGCAGCAGAAGACATGAGGGTAAAAGGAGGCCAGTGGTGTGTTGGCCAGTTCAATTAGCAACTCTGAGAGGGTAATGCCCAGATAGTGATGAGACTTCCCTACAACAAACATGAGGCTTAATACTTACTCCATAATCAACATCATCTACTGCATCAGTGGAGTACTGTTATTATTGCAGTCATTGATGCTGATTTTTAGTTCAGCTTGTTCATGGTAAGGTAGGACACTTCAGGAGAGATTCCAGTTACACAACAATTTCAATACAAATTTGGTTTCTTTAATGTTTCAAATAACACTACTGGTTTTATAATGATTCTGATAACAATCCGGGTTCCATAACGATTCCAATAACAAATTGGGTTCCATAACGATTCCAATAATGATCCCAATAACAATTTGGGTTCCATAACGATTCAATAATGGCACAGCTGTCCATCAACGAAACAACTTGAATGTCAAGAAAACACTTTTTTTTTTATCTAACAGGTTCTGAATAAGAACTGATTCTCGAATTGCAACCCGAGCCAACATTACAGTCTGTGTCCATAGTTTCTCAAGCACTGTTGCTGCAGAAAACTTGAGAAAAGACAGATCCTTGAAGATAGAATAAACTATTAGAGAGGTGAGAGAGGAGACCAGGAATAGATCATATCAGACCCCACTTCAAGAAGCCCCTCCAAGCTCTGGCTCTTGTTATAAACATGCTAGGTCCAACAATGTGGTGGGGGTGGAAAGCACAGCCAATCCCCTTCAATATTACAAAAACTACACCAAAGAGAGGATGCATGCTCATGGTGATGCATCTTTGCATTCTTTCTACTTCCTGTTTCTTCAACTTTCTGTGCCAGATCTCTTCCACATAACGTCAATTATCTTAAAGGAACTTTCCAGGTTAAAGTTAAGCTCGAACAACAGCATTTGTTGTTGTTGATTATTTTATTTTTTTTAAGAGCAAAAAAAAAAAAAAAAAAAAACAGAGTAAGGAAAAAAATCTCTATTTTAAACCTCATTCAAATGGCGATAGGATCTGCAGATGTTTATTTCATTTCCACAAATCAGTTATTTCAAACTATACGAGTTTATGTACATAGACTGCAAGTCAGACAGACATCTTTGGCTGCTGCATTGCATCTCGTTGTTGTTCCTGTGTCTCACATATTAATTATTATTAAGGATGGGAACTTGAAGGACTTTAACGATTCTAGTTCTGATTCCTCTTAACGATTGTTACAGTACCTTCGAGGAAGAATCATTTGGAAATAAGAAATGCAATTCTTGTTGCATTTACTGCCCTCAGCAGACTTTTACAAAATGATGAGATCATTTCAGATTTCTAAAGAGCAGATTTAACAAATTAGAAATAAATGTAATTCAGATCTAGTTAGAAGCTTATCGTGCAAATTACCATAATTATCTTAATAAGCGTGCACCACGGTTTTCATTACGGCTGTATGAACAGTGCATTTTCAAACCACGGCTGACTTGACCAGAGACGCCATAATAACCATCGCGTTTTTAATACGCCGTTTTAATGTCAAAATAGTTTGAAAGACCGACAGAAACAGACTTGTTGCTTCCTACCTGGAAAAGTGCAATGGAACGCTACTTTATGTTGGACTTCAAACTTGGAAACTCGTGCGGAAATCTAGTTTCGATTTCGCTGAGATACAGGTGTGTGTGACGTCACGCAAACATGTCGACACCCAGGGAGATTTACAGAGTCAATGATAAACATTCACTTTTATTACATAATATACAGTTGTGCTCAAAAGTTTGCATACCCTTGGAGAATTGGTAATATATGTACCATTTTTAAAGAAAACATGAGTGAGCAGGCAAAACACATTTCTTTTATTTCTTATGGGATTCATATTCAACTGTAGGTTATAACAGAATGGCACAATCATAAAACAAAACATGGTAACAAAGAAAAAAATGAAATGACCCCTGTTCAAAAGTCTGCATACCCTTAGTTCTTAATACTGTGTATTGCCCCCTTTACCATCAATGACAGCGTGCAGTCTTTTGTAATAGTTGTCTATGAGGCCCCAAATTCTTGCAGGTGGTATAGCTGCCCATTCATCTTGGCAAAATGCCTCCAGGTCATGCAAAGTCTTTGGTCGTCTTGCATGAACTGCACGTTTGAGATCTCCCCAGAGTGGCTCGATGATATTAAGGTCAGGAGACTGTGATGGCCACTCCAGAACCTTCACCTTTTTCTGCTGTAACCACTGGAGGGTCAACTTGGCCTTGTGCTTAGGGTCATTGTCATGCTGGAAAGTCCAAGAGCGTCCCATGCACAGCTTTCGTGCAGAAGAATGCAAATTGTCTGCCAGTATTTTCTGATAACATGCTGCATTCATCTTGGCATCAATTTTCACAAGATTCCCCGTGCCTTTAGAGCTCACACACCCCCAAAACATCAGTGAGCTACCACCATGCTTCACAGTGGGGATGGTATTCTTTTCACTATAGGACTTGTTGACCCCTCTCCAAACATAGCGCTTATGGTTGTGACCATAAAGCTCTATTTTGGTCTCGTCACTCCAAATTACAGTGTGCCAGAAGCTGTGAGGCGTGTCAAGGTGTTGTCTGGCATATTGTAACCAGCTTTTTGTAGCATTGGCGCAGTAAGGGCTTCTTTCTGGAAACTCGACCATGCAGCTCATATATGTTCAAGTATCGTCATATTGTGCTCCTTGAAACAACCACACCGTCTTTTTCCAGAGCAGCCTGTATTTCTCCTGAGGTTACCTGTGGGTTTTTCTTTGTATCCTGAACAATTCTTCTGGCAGTTGTGGCTGAAATCTTTCTTGGTCTACCTGACCTTGGCTTGGTATCAAAAGATCCCCAAATTTTCCACTTCTTAATAAGTGATTGAACAGTACTGACTGGCATTTTCAAGGCTTTGGATATCTTTTTATATCCTTTTCCATCTTTATAAAGTTCCATTACCTTGTTACGCAGGTCTTTTGACAGTTCTTTTCTGCTCCCCATGGCTCAGTATCTAGCCTGCTCAGTGCATCCATGTGAAAGCCAACAAACTCATTGACTATTTATACACAGACACTAATTGCAATTTAAAAAGCCACAGGTGTGGGAAATTAATCTTTAATTGCCATTTAAACCTGTGTGTGTCACCTTGTGTGTCTGTAACAAGGCCAAACATTCAAGGGTATGTAAACTTTTGATCAGGGCCATTTGGGTGATTTCTGTTACCATTATGATTTTAAAAGGAGCCAAACAACTATGTGATAATAAATGGCTTCATATGATCACTATCCTTAAATAAAAGACAGTTTTTTTGCATGATCAGTCATATTTCAAAATCAATGCCAAAATGTCACAATTTCTGCCAGGGTATGCAAACTTTTGAGCACAACTGTACATAAATGAGTCAAAGTTTCTAGATTACAGGATAATTAATCTTGTATAGCAAACATTTGCAGAGCCAGGTGTTAAACACGGTGGATTAAACTTTCTTTTGATTATCGTAAACCTGTAGAACAAACGCTAATATTGCAGAATCGTTTAACAGTTTGGTTGCTATGAGACATCTCTGTTGTCAATCAAGGTACCGCTGAAAATCACAACGTAATCAATCTCAAAATTAAAAGGGAGCTCTTCGACACGTTTGTGTATTGCGGTAACTGAATTTCGAATTGAGTGAAAAGTCACGTCATGCATTTTCATTATCGATCATTGCTGTCACTTCCAAACACCCGAGCATGAATACTCGTGCCCATCCCTACCATTTTTTGCCATACAATTTATATTTGTGAATATAAAAATTATTTTCCTTCTTCATTTAGTGAAACAGTGACATGCCTTGATTATTTTAAACAAGAATTTTTACTGTATTTTACTTCTTGCATTGAACATTTTGAATCTACCTGGCAACACTGCACAGCGTCTGCTCTCTCCAAGGTCTATAAAAGACATGAGAGCACTGACAAAGGTGGGCATATTAGTGACCGATCTCCACTGTGATGGGCAGATCTAAAGTGACCTTTAAGTAGCATCTCAAAAGCAGTATCTCTTTGATGTCTCTCTGCTGCAGTGTCAGGCTATATTCAGTTTATACTTTGTCAAACTATATAATAACATTGACATAATTAAGATAATTTATATGCACTTCTGAAAAGAGCATCCAGAATACTGCAATGTTCATAAGAAGGTGGACACATACTGTCATTTTTGTGCTACAAAAGAAAGCTACATGCACAAAAAAATCTCATATTGTTATTTCAGGCAAATGTATGGAGAAAGGTATGGGATGTAATCATTCACCACCTGCTTTCACTTCAGTTTCCCCTAATAGCGCTGAAATATTGAGTTGTGGTCATGCATATAGGACAGAGTCACTTCCCTCCCCTTCATATTTGAAGGTCTTATTGGTCACAAACCAAAGAAACACATCAGTAAACAAGTGCAACAGGTGAATCCTTTTTATTTCTTTGGAAAGACACTTGAGTAAACACCTTAGATTTTTTTTTTTATCATAAATAACATTACCAATAAATAAGCTTACATTTTGAATTGTGCAGTTGTGTTTTTCCTTTTTGCATAATTTTTATTCGTCATACTTTTATTTCGCAAACAAGCGTAACATTAGTTTTTTGGGTGAACTGTCCCTTTATTCTCGTCATTCACTCACCATTTATGCCATCCCAGATGTGTTTGACTTTTCTTCTGTTGAAGACAAACGAAGATTTTTAGAAGAATATCTCAGCTCTGTAGGTCCATAAAAAGTGATATGATAGGTGTGGGTGAGAAACAGATAAATATTTAAGTCCTTTTTCACTATCAATCTCCACTCTTTTTTTATTAGGTGATTCACATTCTTCGTGAATTTCGCCAGCTACAGGTCTGGGCTGGTCAAAGGTGGAGATTTATAGAAAAAATGATAAAATATTGATCTGTTTCTCACCCACTCTTATCATATCACTTCAGGATACATGGATTTATCCACTGGAGTCTTATGGATTACTTTCATGCTGCCTTTATGTGCCTTTTGGAGCTTCAAAGTTCTGGTCACCATTCACTTGCATTGTATGGACCTACAGAGCTGAAATATTCTTCTTAAAAATCTTCATTTGTGTTTAGCAGAAGAAAGAAAGTCATACACATCTGGGATGGCATGAGGGTGAGTAAATGAATTTTCTTTTTTCCTTTTGGTGAACTATCCCTTTAATAGCATTCTATTATAAGTTACTCATTCGTTAATAAATAATAAAAAAACACTCCTAAAACTGTCCTTGTTATTTCATTTGACGTGCTTTTATTTGATTTAAGAATAAAATACTCTCAAAATGTACAACAATCCTAGAGGCTATTTGCAACACACTTAAGGACAAAGTTTAAATGCTGAGGAGGCCTGTAGACACCGCCCTGACGGACTCCCGAGAGCCCAAGTTACTAATCATACTAAGGTGAGGTGTTCCTTCATGAATATTAATATGGTAATCGCTTTGAAACCAAGCGGCAGCTTACAGTCACATGACCTAATTAATATTGAAAAGTCAGCTCGTCACCACAGCAGAATCCACTCATTCACCAGCTGTCTCTGCCTTTCAGCCAATCAGTTAGAAATACTGAGCGAACGTCAAGTTACGTCATTAATATTCATGAGCAAATCCTTCGCTTTAGTAGGAATCGTAAATTCGCTCCCGAGAGAAGGAACTAGAAACTACATCGCGCCACTCGCAGTCTCTCACTACACAGCAAGGAAAAGTAGCCTTGATATTTTTTTTAGTGAGGTCGTTTTACGAACAGGGTCTGGAGCCTTTTTGAAAATACGGCCATATCCGAAACACATGACACAGACGAACATTAATCTACACGCATCAGATTCATTTAGAAGTGCCAGGCTCGATTCAACTAGCCGGGATTTACACGAAAGCTCTGCAAAGTAAATACATTAATCAAGTAAAGCATTTCAGTGGATTATAGCATACATTATATATATATATATATATATATATATATATATATATATATATATATATATATATATATATATATATATATATATATTATTTCTAATCAGTGGTTGAGGGGAAAACGGCTCTGTGCCTTTAAGATGATTTCAAAACGGGGTAAATTGTCACTTTACCATGAACGAGGTCAAAAACATCCTGTCAAAACGCGGATTCTTTTTGGAAACAACCCCTCATAGCTTAATCACATATAGGCTCTCTACACAGAACAAAAATGCAATACAAAGAGGCCAAATCTTTCTTTTAAAGGTTATTTGATTGATGGAGTAGAGCCACATGCTGGTAATCAATTCGGACCAGGATGAGACTGGAGACACAATATCCTCCAGTCCGAGCCATGAAATTAGACATTTAAGGTATTCTCTTTTTTTATTTATCGTTTTTATAAAGGGCTGTAAATGTAGTTCGCGGATCAGACAGGAAATGCAGCAGCAACTTGCTGTCTTGTGTCAACCTGCTGTAGCGACCGAACTGCGAAAGCTGCCAAAGTAACCGGGTGAAACGGTCGGTCCGCTGGATATTTTCAGTATGCGAGATGTTCAAGACGTTTGTGTTGTGGAAACTTACCGTGGACCTGCTGGTACTGGAGTCAATGGGTTAGTGAGAGCTTCCCTGACTTCTCAATGGCGCGACGAGGGAGCGGCGACGATGCCAGAGCGCGACACACTTCCGGGAATAAGGTGGAAGCGCGTCGAGCACGAGCACGTCACGCCACTGACGCCAGACTCTTGGCGCTTTTGTGCATGCGCAGGAGGAAAAGCCGCTTTGACAAATGGGTGAGTTCGTGGCGAAAAAAAATATATTTGTACCATCATATTTCAGCCATATTATCATTTTTGGAGTTTTTTTGGACGCCCAATATATATCGCTCCGATTGAAATGTCTGCCGTGCAGTCGCAGTTGAAAGTAAATAAAATAAAATAAAATATTTTTAAGTTGTTAAAATAGGTGTCCTGAGAAATAACACCTGTAAAGAGTAAAAGGGAGCAGCTTGCCCTTTTAGCCAATCAGAAACAGTCTCTGTCTGTCCGTCACTTTGCACGTTCGGCTTAACTGACAGCGGATTGGCTGACATGTCTTTGGTGGGCGGTCTAGTTGAAGTGAGCAAATCGGCCGAAATGTTATGCTGCGTTCCATTCAAGTCGGATGTGGGATATTTAGGGCCCAAGCACTGAAAGTGCTAAGGCCCTATTGTTCTTCTAAGGATTATTATTATTATTATTATTATTATTATTATTATTTTCCAAGGTTTCGGGGGCTTTTGGGGCACTTAACATGCTCAAAAGCACACGTGTCAGAGACGTTGGCCATTAGGGCTTGGAAAAAGATCATACATGGGCGTGCGGGGCGGCTCTGTAGTGCCACCTAGAAGATGGGCATGCTCGGGGGGCTCAGCAGCACATCCCTTTTGAGCTACACTCACCAATCTTGTACATATAATGGCTGTGTCTCATTTAAGAGGCTGCACTCTCCGGAGGTTGAGTTTGAATTGTTTGAAAAATGCATGCTCTGGAATTTGAAATACTCCAAGGGATTTCATGTTACAGGTACAAATGTGGGTGACATCATGCTAAGACATTGACAATACTAAATTGCGAACAGATTTTTGATATATCGAACGGTGTTGCCATGGCGACGTGATAAAGTAACATAACAAATGGGAAACAGGAAGTGTCTCATGTCTTCTGCATGCATCGTGTGATTTACATCAAAATTGAGCCGTATGTTTGGCCTTGCGGGCTGATCACATTGATGTGGCTATTGTGGGTCAGGGTCGTATGCCACCAACTGGCAGAAGGAAGTGTGGCACTTTTAACAGACTTTGAAATATCCCTCTTATGTTTACCTGGATTACTTCAATTTTTTTTTTTTTTTTTTTTTATAATGTCAAGACAGTGCAGATTTAAAATTCTGAAGGGATTCTTTATATCTTAAATAGTGTTGCCATGGCAACACATTAATTATTATTCCTTTCTTATTATATTTGGGTGTAAACTTGTAAACTTTGGGTTGTAACTCATGAATGCTAGGGAGTACAGACCTAAGCCTGGTCTCTTTTAGAGAAGACATTTGGCAGTTTATTTTTTACTATAAATTCTCCTCCCTGCCCAGATATGCACGAAGAATGCAAATCACAAAAACAAAACAAGAATGTGAAAGTGGAGATTTATAGTAAAAAAGGACTTAAATATTGATCTGTTTCTAACCCACACTTCTCATTATCACTTCTGAAGACATTGATTAAAACACTGTTCGGAGTCATATGGGTTACTTTTATGCTGCCTTTATGTGGATTTTGGAGCTTAAAATTTTTTGCCACTCATCCACTTGCATTGTATGGACCTACAGAGCTGAAATATTCTTCTTAAAAATCTTCATTTGTGTTTAGCAGAAGAAAGAAAGTCATACACATCTGGGATGGCATGATTCCTTTTAACACATTTGTGTTGAGATACCAAAGTTGTCATTTTATGTTTTAATGTATGTGCCTTGCTTTATTGTTTATTCATTCACATTTGAATTGCCACAATTCTAATGTATATTTCTATTGTTTAATAAAAATAAACCTTTTGACATTTAATCATGTGCAGGATATGAATTTGCGATATCTACAATTAAATTTTTACTAGGTAAAATGCTCATTCTTGATATCAGCAATTACATTTGCACTAATCAAAACATTCATTCTTGATATCAAAAACGTAATTACTCTCAGTAAAACACATTCTTGATATCAAAAATGGAATTTTAACAAGTTAAACATAATTTCACAATGATCTGTCATCCACTTCTGTTCAAAACTAAATTAGATATCTATAATTAATTTCTTATTAATTGAAATTTCACATATCAGAAAAGCACTTCTTACTAGTAAAAATTAGTTTTAATATCAATAATTACATTGTTACTCTAGTGCAAAAGTCAATTCCTGATATCAACAATGGAATTACAGTAAAAATTATTTTTAAAATCAGTAATTTGTTTTTCACTAGTGGCAATGTTAATTTTAGATATCTGTAATGTTATTGTAACTAAAGAATGTGTTTTAAGATATCTTTAATAAGGGTACAACGGGGCTAAAGGCTCTGTGGTGTAAAAGGCTCCTTTGATTTTTTTTTCATAAAAAAAAAAAAACAAAATAAAAAAAAACATTAAATAACATCAAAAACTCCCATAGCACTTTCCTAAACACCTGTTTGACACTGCACTACAAAATATTCCTGTTCTATGAAATTGATTTTGAGGCAGTTTGATCTAATATTTAAAAGAAAATGTTGCAAATATATGTAGCTAATGAATATCCTGGAAATTGGCACATTTATTTTGAGACTAAATTTGTCATTCAATTTTGTTTAAGGTGATTATATCAAACAAATTTCAATAACTGTCCAGTAAGTGGAAGGATATGAAGAATGTTCAAAGTGGGCTCACATTGACTTATCCAATCAACCTCTATTTCTTTTCACTAAAATTGTTGGTCCATCAATATTTGATAAAAGAAATCCATTTCCAAAGTCCATTTTCAGGTATCTGAAACACCAAATCTAATATGCTGAAACACATTTACATATAAATGAGAATTTTTACTAGTTTTAATTCAGTCGTTTATATCAGGAACGGACATATCCACTAGTTTCAATGTAATTGATTTAAAAAAAAAAAATTTGTGGAATGACTAGCAAATTCTACAAGTGAAAATGCAGTTAGAGACATCAAAATGTGTTGGTTATTACAATTTATATCCTGCATATAACTGAATGTTAAAAGGGCTTGCAATAAAAATTTGGTACCCTGAGATTATAAAAATAAACTTAATACCACTTATTTTTGCTGAATACAATGAACTTTATATTTAAAGGTTTCAAGTGTTAGATTATGTGGTAGGTTAAAACTGTGACTAACCAGGTTTGAATAAGAGAGGTTTGAATTAAAATAATTTCTAATTAATCAAAATCTCAAATTTTAACTATAATGACCAATAGTTACAATAGAAAATTAAGAATCGAGAAGTGTTAGGTGCCCATTTGACCTGCTACACAAGATTAGCATTGTCATACCCAGCAGCCATGCTGAAGTACTTCAGAAGGCAAAACATTGAGCTGCAGACATCTAGTGGCTGGTACAAATACTGTAAACAGGCAAGTGACACATGAACTGAAATGAATAAAATAAATGCTCCATGCATAAAACAGCTCGATTAAATTAACACGAACACGGTCAATTCTCCAGTGTATCATTTCACAAAGTCAGGAGAAATGTGCACACAAAAAGCAGCAGAGGCATTGTGTGGTTATGAAATAACTGCAGGTTTTATTACAATGATCTACAGAAGGATGGCTCAGACAAGCCCACCCCTAAATCCTACAGTTCAACCAGGTTTTTCTCAAAAAGAAAAAGGAACAAAAACAAAGCAGGTAAAAAACACGAGCATTTTAAAATGAGAAAGATTGGTACACAAATTTAAATCACTTCTGAACACGTAAGTGTAAAACATCCGGCATGTTCATTAGCTATAACAATGACGTCCACTCTTCCACGTTGGAAAAGAGGGGAATGAGACTTGACCTGTTGGTATTTAGCTGGTGTCCATCTGTTTGAAGAACAAAAAGAAAGATTACCAACCAGGCTTTTTGAAAAGAGACACTTCAAACAAAAAAGCATCTTTGAATGCTAACCCACCCTAGCGTTGTAGGCATCTAGCTGGGCGTCCAACTCTTCAGCAGAGAGCTGCTGTTTGCTGTTGCCGCCTCTTCCCCCTCGTCCCCGACCTCTGGATCCTCCACCGCCACGTCCTCCTCGACCTTTCTGTGTGCTGAAGGATCCAATCCTGTTTCTGTTCATGCCACCACCTCCACGATTAAGACTGTTTGGAAGCAAGGAAAATAAATTCAATCATACAAACAATAGTGAAAAACAGAAACAGATTAAACTGTTTGTTCTTCCTTACCCCTGCATTGGAGTCCGCCTCTGTGCATCAATCTGCGATGTAACGAGCTGTATGTTCATTGGACGACCTAAAAGAGAGTTTATATAAAGCCTTAGAACAGTTGCCAACCAATTCAACACCTCAGGGTTTCCACACCTTTGGATCAATATATTTCCATGACGTTTCCAGTAGAGGTAGACCAATCAATCGGTTTCAGAGGGGTATTCAAGAAAGCAGGTTAAACGACTTGCCCGGGTAAGTTTACTCAGAGTAGACGGATATAAGCAGAGTAAGCTTTCTGTTAAAAAAATGGAGGTAACTTTCAGGGTATGTTAGTAGCCATAGCAGTTGCTCTCTGAACATAACCTGCTCTGGAGTAGGTTATGTTCCATAGTTAATTTCAGGTTGACATCAGTAAGTTTCAGAGACTGTCAGCTCAGGCATGCCCTTTTAATAGCGACAGTGGGTGTGCAAGTTCAGATTACGCACAATATTGTACTTTTAAAGCAATATTACGGTAAACTGCACTGAAAAAAGAAGTTTTTAATACTGTAATATGTTTAACGCAGAACACATTGAAAAGTCCCCCACACCCTTAACTGTGAAGACAGGGCTTTATGTATTTATATTTAGCCCTTCTAATAAATCATTTTTATTCTAAACATTTCATAGAATAAAATGATAGCACCCACATTCTATTTACAGTTCCTTCAGTCAATGAATATTAATGTTATTTATAAAATGACATTCCATAGTATCAATATGTAGGTAATGTCTGCCAATTAAAAGCTTAAGCAATTAATCACTCGTTATTCTTCACTAACTAGATAATTTCATGGACCACAGATATAGCATAGACTAGAGGTTAGAGATTTTATTTCTTATCACTTTAATTCATATACTGTATATAGAAATGCACACATTTCCAGACTTGTTCATTTTGAGTAAACGTGCTGTCATTTAGTTTGGGTTAATCAACCGAGTTCAGGATTTATGTCACGGTAAGTTAACCATGCTTTCTGGAATACCCCTCTGATTAATCCTGCCGAAATCTGCTTTCGTAACAATCGGTCATTGGCTACAGCAGAGTTTTGTTTGTTTATTCCTCCGTGTTTCTCTGTGGCCAGCGCTGGATAAGTCTACATTTATAACGGTTTGGTTCTACAGTATAACAGCAGCATCTAGGAGGTGAAATAAAAAGACACCTCGTGAGGATTTACAAGTAAATATTTAACTATATTAATCCATATTTTTATCCTCACTTGATAATTAAGCATTTTAAATTAACGAGAGCATGCAAAGAAAAATGTAACTACATGGAAACATTCCCCTTCAGCACATACATAATGTCTCCAACTTCATATCTTGTGAATAATATTAGCTGACAAATAGCACTTCCCTCTACCAGTCACTTTGGACTATTTAAAAGAGCGTGCTCATAAAATGTGACATCCATAGCAACGAGGTCAACTCCACCTTACTCTTACATAAAGATTTCCCTAGTAAAAAAAATAATTACTATTCTGCCAATTAATTGTTTTTTCCCCTTTCCCACCACCTCAATTATTGGTCGACCTCTACTTTCCAGGCATTTGGAATTTTAGGATGGAGATCTTAAATATTTATTCATTCAGATCAACATGCTAATTAAAAATCACAGACTAATTCATTGAAAAGAACGGACTCAAAAGGAGTCACTGACAAATAGGACATCACTACAGCTTGAACCCCTCCTCCCCCACAAGAGCAAGCTCACGAATTAAGTACAGAGAAAAACTACACAAATTATAGACATTTTCTTTACAGATTATTAATAGCCTGGAAATGCACAATTTTAAAATTCCCTGACATCTCCAGGTTTTCCATGGTGGTGGGAACACTTTTTCCCACAAGACTTGCCATTTTGAATAGCTAATGGATAAAGATTCAAATAATAAAAAAAAAAAACCCTAGCCAAGATTAATTTCTAGCAGATAAAGAGCAGCCAATAACTACAAAAATTCACTACAGAAATTTACACGATTTAAATATTATTCTTTCCATGACTTCCCAGACCTGGAAATGTTAATTTTAAAATAAACGTTCTGGGTTCAATACAAGTTAAACTAAATCAACAGCATTTGTGGCACAATGTTGATTACCACATTAATGTATTTTGACTCTGATCTTTTCTTTTTTAAAAAGCAAAAATTTATGTCACAGTGAGGCACATACAATGGAAATGGAACATACATTTCGGTGTTTAAACCCTACAAAAATTAGACCCATTCCCTTCCATTATAAGTGCCTCACTGCAACCTACATTTTTGTGTGCGTGCAAAGGACGAGTTGGTTTTTGTTGTTGTGCCAATCAACATGATGCCAAAAAAGCTGTTGATTGAGTTTAACTTGTTTTGAATTCACAATATTCCTTTAAAACTCCCCTACATGAATGTGGGAACCCTGACACCAGAACAGAATTTATTGGAAAGAAAAATGACTTCATATTAGAGGCTTGTATGATAACACACACATACTGTCAAGAGGAACGCCGTTGTACTGCTTCATAGCTTTCAGGGCATCCGCTTTCCTCTCAAAGTGAACATCTGCAGTGCCAAGGCTGCGTCCCGACCGATCGTAATGTACTGCCGCTTTCTTCAAAGTGCCGAATTCTGCGAAGAGTTCCTGCGACAAAAAAGCATTAATTTAGCTACAACAAATCCATAACAAAAGCCAATCGTGCAACTCGATCCATCAATTGATACATACCTGGATGTCTGCATCAGAGACGCCAAAGTCAAGATTGGACACGAGGAGTTTGCCGCCGGTCTCCATGCCTGCTCCGCCACCGCCTCCTGCGTTGGTACTGTAGCCGTTGTCAAACAGGTCATGCTGCCACTTGTCTGGGAGCTGCTTGGGCTGCAACAGATGAGAGAGAACGCACCTGCTGACTTCGGTTCCCCAGTCTGTCACTGACAGTCCACTCGGCTGGGTGTTGGGGCAAGCAGGGGGCTCCGCTTCAACAAGGCCAGGGGCACCCAGTGCACTCACTGTGATTTCCAGCAATCCCTGCCCACCCCATCACTACAAACAAGTAAACCGTTGCAGGACACGGAACAGATGGTAGGAAAAACGTACAACGCCAGTCAAAAGGCATCTAAAATGACTCGATGCAAGCCTAAACTCAATATATATCTAGAACTGTATAAATGCACTACATGTAAACTTATTTAAAAGTAAACTATTACAAAAGAGCAGGTTAAAGGAATAGTTCACCCAAAAATACATTCTCTCACTTACTCACCCTCATACCATCCTAGATGTGCATGACTTTCTTCTGCTGAACAAGATTTTTAGAAGAATATTTTCAGCTCTGTAGGTCCATACAATGTACGTAAATGGGCACCAAAACTTAAGCTCCAAAAAGTACATAAAAGCAGCATAAAAGCAACCCATATGACTCCAGTGGTTAAATCCATGTCTTCTGAAGTGACATGACAGCTGTGGGTGAGAAACAGATCAATATTTAAGTCCTTTTTAAGTCTCTTTCTGCCCAGTAGGTGGCGATATATACGAAAAATGCAAAATCGCCTAAAACAAATGAAAGTGGAGATTTATAGTAAAATAGGACATATTGATCCGTTTCTCACCCACACCAATATCATATTTCTGAAGACATGGCTTTAACCACTGGAGTATTTTATGCTGCATTTATGTACTTTATGGAGCTTCAAAGTTCTGGTCACCATTCACTTGCATTGTACGGACCAAGAGAGCAGAGATTGTCTTAAAAATATTTGTGTGCTGCAGAATAAAGAAAGTCATACACATCTGGGATGACATGAGGGTGAATAAATGAGGGAATTTTCATTTTTGAGTGAACTGTCCCTTTAAGAAAAATAAACACTTTGTAGCATACACGCTTGATAACGTGCCCACCCTTTTGGTAGCACCCATCCGGCTACCATTCACCCCAAGAGTCTTTTTTGCCGCTTGCCGTTCAATCCAAATAATTCCCAGCATGCCTCCACTGGGTTGATATGGATGTTCCAGGGGTCTCCAGTGGGTAAAATCACAGGTGATGTCCATAGATGATTAAAAAAGAGTGGAAAAGTGTCCATTGTTGGGATGTAAAGCTGCCCACGGCGACCACTGAGCGTCCATTTTGAACCCACGCCATTTTGCTGTGGTTACATAAACACTTCACTTATTAATATTAGTAAACAACACTACAATTTAGGAGGGGGGATCTCCAAAAATCGGTGGACCAAGATGGTCAAAGTCCATCCATCCATCATGTTGGGGGATTTAACACTAGGTTACTATATTTCTGCTTTCAGCGATATTCGACAATGAACACCCTCCCAAACAAAGGAAGATTTCCACCGAGGACTGAAGGCCTTCTTTTAGTTGGGCTTTAATTGCAGCAAAAATGGTAGGATTTTGAAACATCAATGCAGATCGCTGGATGTCGTCGAAAACAAAGAAAGGGGAACAAACTGCGTGCATGAAAAAGATCAGCCGTCTCCAAAATGGCGGAGAAAAGCCGCTCCGAGCCACGATGTTGCCGAGGCCGCCGCTTCACGCTCCACACGGACGGCAAGACACGCGGGCTTAGGGAGAGAACACATTATGCACAATATATATCTACAGAGCTTCTCCGCACTACACTCCCAGAGAAACTCCAGGGGCATGTGCGGCCGGCAGCCTAGAAAGACAACAACGGACTTCACCCAGGCATGTGGATGTGCCCGTGATTTTCTCCGCTTTCTCCTACCCTGCTGTACGGCGTAGGTCTGCTTCTGCCGCGGCTCAGGTTCTGGCGGTTCCTCATGGGGCCCGATCCTCCGCCGCGGCCTCCGAAGCCTCCGCCTGTATTTCCAAGCCGCCCGGCGCCACCGCCGCGGCCTCCGCCTGTGCCTCCCCGGCTGCCGCGGCCTCCTCTCCCGCCGCCGCGCCCGCCTCCACCGCGCTGCTGCCTGGTTTGCTTGATGATGTCGTCTAAGGACATATCCATCTTGTCTGCCATTGTGTGGCCCCTGTTAACGCTACACACTATCGTTAGCTTAAAAACACAAATAGTACGTGCTGTGCTACTCTGCCCCTACGCTACCGTTCACTCACAAGAGGAAACGACGTCGCTGACGCCAGCGTGAAATTTATAGCGGAAACGCCTATTACGTAGAACAGTGTGATGATCACTTCCTGTTTAGGGTTCCATTTGTCAGGAAAGCACAAGTTTATTCCTTATTTAAAGGAATATTTCGGGTTCAATACAAGTTAAGCTCTATCAACAGCATTTGTGGCATAATATTAATTACCACAAAAATTAATTTAGACTGGTCCCTCCTTTTCTTTAAAAAAAAAGCAAAAATCAAGGTTCCAGTGAGGCACTTACAATGGAAGTGAATGGGTGTCAATCCGTAAATGTTAAAATATTCACTGTTTCAAAAGTATAGACACAAGACATAAACAACATGCGTGTTAATATGATTTTAGTGAGATAAAATCACTTACTGACCTTTTCTGTGTAAAGTTAAATGTAATTTTACAACTTCCTTGCCATGACGATGTAATGTCAACAAACCCTAAAACAACTGTAAAAAATGATGATTTAAACAATGTTACAACAACTTTTTTTAAATTACAAGCTTCGCATATCTGCCTTTAAACCCTCCAAAAATTGGCCCCATTCACTCCCATTGTAAGTGTCTCACTGTAACCTAAATTTTTGCTTTTTAAAAAGAAAAGGGCCGACAAGTCCAAATGAATTTTTGTGGTAATCAAAATTATGCCACAGATGCTGTTGTTTGAGCTTAACTTGTATTGAACCTGGAATATTCCTTTAAGAATAACTACAAACAGAGCTTTGTGGCTCGAAAAGAACCATTTTTGCTGTGAATGTATTATCAATATTAATAATATTAATCAATATGATAGTTCCCCCAGTTCTACCATAAGTTTCAAACTGGGGTCCCACGACCCTCAGGGGGCCACAAGGGGGACCATGGAAAAATTTGTGTGTAAACATTTACCAAATTTGAAATGTTACAGTTTCATTCTGTTTTCTAAGGACTAAAAATAGATTTGAATAGAATTGAAAAGGTTTTTCTTAAGGTTTATACATCTAATGTAGAAACAAGATGTTGTCAGCTTAATACAAAAAATTGAGCTTAGAACAATGACAATATAAAATCCAATTATTTAATTTCGCAAACAACATATGTCTATAATATCACACTATTTTTCTAACATGAAGAGGTCTTTACACATGAAAATATGTTACTGCCTTTGTATTTTTTGGAAGGGGTTTCCTTGCAAAGGGGTCACCATATTTGGGGGTCTGTGGCATAAAAAACTTTAAAAACCCCTGGCCTACAATGCTTCACTGAAAATATTATTAAACTGCTAATAGTATTTTACAGGTGTTTTCTCTGATATGTTACTAGGCATACTGTTTTTAATTGCTATGTGATAGACCATTCCAAAGACGATACAGATTTCATTATAAATTTAACATGCAAATATACTAATTGTAAGCATTACTTTACAATGGAGATAAAGCATTATCGTGATAAAAGTTCAAATACAAAATACTACCCATACTACTCTTACTACTTCTGTCATATAGTCTATGGCAGAAATAGAAAGATTAGTACGGTAGTATGCCATTCTGAACTCGGCATCAGAAAATGTCATTTAAAGCACTTAAATAATACATATTTATATGACTGTAAAAAAAAAAAAGCTGTAAAAAGCAAACTTACACACAACAGTTTTTGCAGAAAAAAAAGCTAATTTCACAGCTTGCTACGATCACACATTTCCTCCGAAGAAAATATTTTCCCACTGACTGCCATTATTTGCTAATGTCATTCAAAATTCACTCCAGAACAAAATATGCCTAAAAAAAATAATAAAATAATTATAATCAATGGCTTACTAAAAACACTTTAATGGAGGAAAAAAAAGAAAATGCACAATGTTGTTGATAGTTGGGCCTCTGAGGGTTAAATCATCTCTAGAGTGATAGTTTCTTACCTTTTTTCTGTCTCCTTTGCCTGTTTTTATCCTTCAGTCTTTATTTGCATTTTACCTGTTTGAATCTCTACTAAAACAGCTGAAAACTTGAATATTTGTGAACATTGTTTATGGGAATACATAGGTATATATTTTATAATATGTACCATGTTACCATGAAAATCCAGCATTCTTCATGGTGCGCTTCTTCTGGTTGAATGGCCACAGAAAGATGGACATGCATGTTAGATTTTCAAAATCACAAACTGAAACCTTCCCTCCATCAAAACAAACTCTAAATGCATGAATTTTGTATTTCTGTTTAAAACAGTTAGCAGGTGAGAAATACCTCTCTCAGTGGATAACAGACACCTTTGTTCATTTTGAGTAAAGGTTAATATTCATTTTTAAATCCTCTTAATTGCCTTCTGTCAAAGCTTTAGGCAGTTTTGATTTGTCCTGATCATGATACAGGTGTTAAAAACACCCAAACTACTTTCCTTTTATGAAAACAAAAAAGTCAGTAAATAAAACTTAAAAACAGATATTGACAAAGGCCACCGGAAATAGCTAAACTTCACAAATAGGTTGGCCTTCAGAAACATGATAATCTACACTCTTAAAAATAAAGGTTCTTTATCAGCACACATGGTTCCATGAGGAACCTTTAACATCCATAGAACCTCGTAGTGGAAAAAGGTTCTTTAGACAAAAAAAAAAAAAGTTCTTAAAAATGGTTCTTTTAGGAACCTTTCACAGAAAGGTTCTTTGGGAAACAAAAAAGGGGTCTTCTATGGCATTGCCGTGAAACACCCTTTTTGGAACCTTTATTTTTTAAGAGTGTACAGATAATACAATCACAGGAGATTGTGGATTATTAAAACCCAAATCATCTCTTGAATTAGCCTAAATGCAGATGGTGCACCATTGCAATACATGATTTAAAGTTCATTCTGTACATTCCCATTCCTTAAAACTGATTTGTTCTATGTGCTCTGAATGAATATATGTTTCTAAATGCAAGGAACAGTTTGGCTTAACAACAGAAGGCATGCAGCTTTTAAGACCTAAATATTTTGAGGAGCGAAGTTCTGTTTCCTGTGTTGACATTTTCTATTGAAAGAGGAAGTTGGAATGGGACACATCAAACATGCTTGTCCTTTAAAAAAAATAAAATAAAAAATAGCCAATAGCATTTCATTCACATACACTGAAAACCATAATAGGTTGACTACACATTGTACTCAATTGACTGAGTAAACTCGTTCTCTCAATTAAACTGAGTAATGACGTCTACAAAACTTAAGTTCAACGTGTAATTAAGTTCACTTAACTTGGTGTTCATATATTATGAAATTAACTATTTAAGCTAAGGTAACTAGATGCAAGTACACTTACTGGGATACTGTTAACAGGGTCCAACTTCACCAAAGGGGTCACAGATCACCCTAATGGTGACATCACACAAAACAACATAATACAACAAAAGAGCTAAAACCTCTATGAATTCTTAATTCAGAAAACGGTGAAATTTAAATGCATGATATGTCTGTTAAAAGTTCAATTTTGTCACCTTTTAAAAGTACACAAGCATGTAGATGGCTTCAAAGCCAACAGATATTAACTAAGTCACAAACTTCACTTTTGATTTTATATTATCTTTAAAGAGATACAATGAGATAAATATAATGCGGAGAAGTTGAGATAGCATAAAAGTCATCTTTATTTTAATTTTTTTAAAGACTGGGAATGAAAGATGTGGAAAAGTTTACTTCAAGTTCTTGAAGGAATCAATTGTTAAAAATGGAGGTTTATCTACTAAAAATATTTGGCGAGCCAAACTTGCCTGTGCTTTCAGACAAAACTTCCTATATTTCTTCAATCTCTCAAACTAACTGAACAGTCAGCCCTTCAATACTCTGCTCCTGGTAATGAATGTGTTTGAACAAGGAGCAGATTACAGGACTGTATCCCGTCGACAGAAAGTTTGTGTGGACACTGTCCAACAGAATAAGCAACTGTTCTTGGCAAAATAAAAGAAAAAGTGCACAAGGAAATTTCTAAACCCAAAACCATGGGGAAAAAAATTCCATGAAACTTTACTGGAACAGAGAGCCCAGACAAACATGAAAAAAGGGAATGGCCTCTCAAACGGCTCTTGGAAATGTAATGCATAAATAGATGTCAGCCTGTAAGTCCAGTCCACAGGTCCATGAGGCAGAGAAGAGAAAGGCTTTCTTGACTAATGTGGCCAAATATCCTGGCTTGTGGCTTTTTGTTGGCTGACAGAAGATTGGTAGATTTAAACGGTCCCAAATGTTATACGGAGGACAAAAAACAAAAACAAAAAAAAACTGCTGGATCACAAAGAGCCAGGGAACGGTCTAAGACTTTTTGGAGTCTTGTGTGTTCCGCTTCTTAAGGTCACTCAGGTCAACTGGTATAAAAGCTGAAAGAAATAAGAAAGAAATTAAGTTTCAAACATATTGCATTATCAGTTATGCAATATCAATTAAATGTAAAACTCACTGGCACAAATTTTTTTTTATTATGTCTTAAAATGTGCAAATCTAATACAAATCTATTATATACAGTGCAAGGGAATGTAATGGCAGAAGAGGTTAACTGTTCATGAGATGGATAGCCTGAGGGAAAAAACTGTTCCTGTGCCTGACGGTTCTGGTGCTCAGAGCTCTGAAGCGTCAGCCAGAAGGCAACAGATCAAAAAGGTAGTGGGCAGGGTGAGTGGGATCCAGAGTGATTTTTCCAGCCTTTTTCCTCACTCTGGAAGTGTTTAGTTCTTGAAGGGAGGGCAGCAACCAATAATCCTCTCAGCAGTCTGAACTGTCCTTTGTAGTCTTCTGATATCTGATTTCATAGATGAACCAAACCAGACAGTTATTGAAGTGCATAGGACAGACTCAGTGACTGCTGAGTAAAACTATATCAGCAGCGCCTGTGGCAGGTTGAACTTCCTCAACTGGCGAAGGAAGTACAACCTCTGCTGGGCCTTTTTCACAATGGAGTCAATGTGTGTCTCCCACTTCAGGTCCTGTGAGACGGTAGTGCCCAGTAACCTGAATGACTCCACTGCTGCCACAGTGCTGTTTAGAATGGTAAGGGGTGTCAGTGTTGGGGTGTTCCTCCTAAAGTCCACAGTCATCTCCACCGTTTTGAGCGTGTTCAGCTCAAGGTTGTTTTGACTGCACCAGACAGCCAGCTGTTCAACCTCCCTTCTGTATGCAGACTCATCGCCATCTCGGATGAGGCTGATGACAGTGGTGTTGGTGTTTGTGTGAAGTGAAGGTCAGAATGGGTGTGGGGTGTGAGATTGGGCCTTTCAAATCTACAGTAGAACACATTCAGGTCGTCAGCCAGTTGTTGGTCCACCACAGGGTTGGGGAAGAAGTCCTGTAATTCGTAAGTTGTTTCATGCCACTCCAACTGATGCAGGGTCGTTAGCTGAAAACTTGTTCTTCAGCTTCTCAAAGTATCTTCTTTTAGCCACTCTGATTTCCTTATTCAGTGTGTTCCTGGCCTGACTGTACAAGACTTTATCCCCACCCCTGTAAGCATCCTCTTTGGCCTGACGAAGGCCTGCTGTAAACCATGGTTTGTCATTGTTGAACGTTAAATAAGTCCTAGTGGGAATGCACATATCCTCACAGAAACTTATATATGATGTAACAGTATCTGTGAGCTCGTCCAGGTCTGTGGCTGCAGCCTCAAAAACACTCCAATCAGTGCAGTCAAAGCAGGCTTGTAGTTCCAGCTCTGCTTCAGTGGTCCATCTCTTTACAGTCCTTACTACAGGCTTGGCTGATTTTAATTTCTGTCTGTAGGTTGGAAGAAGATGAACCAGACAGTGATCAGAAAGTCCCAAATGTGCTCTAGGGACAGAGCGATATGCATCCTTTATTGTTGTGTAGCAGTGATCCAATATGTTCCTGTTTCTGTTTGGGCATGTAATGTGCTGTTTGTATTTGGGCAGTTCACATGTGATTGTTTGTTGTTAAAACATACACAGGCGTGAGCACAACACATATTCACATTGAGTAAAGGCTGAAGTATTCTTTGGTTTTCCATGTGCCGCTACGTTTCACGCACAGTGCGGGTGACAAATTCCATCATCAGCACAGTACGCGCAAACTATCCACATAGTTTTTCAAGACATGTGACTGTGCACATCGTCTGCCATTGACTGAACTAAATGAGCCGTAGTGTGCATGCGTCGTAGGGCTGCAACTAATGATTATTTTGATTATCGACTAATCTAATGATTATTGGAACGATTATTCAACTATTCGGGCGATTATTGCAATGATTAATCATTAACTCTTAACCGATTATTCAGCTTGTGCCCTGACTTTTTATTAAATATTTTATTAAACGTGCTTACTAAAAAATAAAGAGGACCTCTGGATGACATTCACTGAATTAAAGAAAGAATAAAAACTTTAAGTTTAATTAAGTAAAAATTCACTACAATAAAATCCTATTGTTATCAAGTGTTTTTGTCTTGTTTTCCATTTAAAATGGTCTAAAAATCATTAAAACAAGATACGTTCACCTGAGAAGCAACATATAAGATATTTAGACTTGCTTTAAGAGAATGTATCTAAAATATAAGTGTATTTTGTATATAAGTGTATTTTTCACTTGGTTATTACTCTGCGAGTAAAGACAAAATATACTTGTATTCAAGATCTATTCTCTAAAAGCAAGTCTAAATATCTTATATGCTGCTTCTCAGGTGAATGCATCTTTTTAAAGAATTTTTTAGATATTTAAAAATATTTATATTTTTAATATTATATTCAACATTCTCAGATAAAAAACATTTCTTTAGCATATAGCTATACTTTATACTATATATAGCTGCTAAAGTAAATGTACATTGTTTTAAAAGAGTTTTAGATATTTATATTGGAAAACAAGCCAAAACAAAAACATATTTTGTTGCAGTGTATAATGGGGTGAAGACTACCCTCTCTCACCTTTCTGTTCACTTCAATCCATCTTTAACTCGCAAAAAAACAAACTCTCTCTTATTAATAAAGCTTATTAAGAAACCAATTTTCTTCACATTAAGAAATGCAGTGACACATATTTTGTAATTCAATAAGTCACGAGTCATCACGTTATAATCTAGCTGCAGCAAGCGCGCATGAGGGACGAGCATCCCTGTGACAGAGTGTGCATCAGCCGGGTGCAGTTTAAATCTCTCCCCCTTAGATAGGGACACTTCAGGCAACTCATAGAACAGGTGCTGACTGCACAGAGAAATGCCAGTTTCTGAGTTTGTAGTTATTTACATGATCTGCTTCCTTATTATTTGAACTTTAATAAAGCTATAAAGCATTAAATATAACCGCATTTAAGATGTAATGCCGGGGTGTTTCCTTTAAAGATGCTCGACGTGCAAATTTAGCTTCAGTGGAGTGGCAGCTCCAGCTCCACTTATTCCACAATATATATTTCAGCAGATGAGGTTTAATGAGGAACTTATTATTATTATTATTCACAAGATATGTACTGATGGGGCACATTTGCATGTAGTCAAATATTTCTTTGCATGTTATCGCATTAATTAAAAAAACTTGATCATCTAAACAAAATATGCATAAAACAAAAAGGATACAAATATGTTGAATATAGTCAATGAAAGATTTGGATACAGCCCATAGATCCACGTGATTGTTTTTATTTCACTTCTAGAGGCTGCTGTTATAGTGTAGAACAAAGGCGTTCTAACTGTAGAATCCTCCCGTGCCGGCCACAGAGAAAGGAGGAATAAACAGAAAAACAAAAAACTATTGGCAACTATCTGCATTTATCTGCACCTTTGCCGATAACGATAATTCTACTACCAGTGCTGATTAATCGGTAAAACTGATATATCAGCCTACCTCTAATACGAGCTCGCAGTCACAATAATATACTTTGAAAAGCTGAGCGCTCGACCCTGCACAAGACATAATGGCACATGGAAAATCAAGGTATTCCCTATCTTAAGTCGCAGGAAGTCATTGAAGGTGTTTACATTTAGAGTGAAATCGGGCTAATAGGAAAATTTGTGATGATCGGTTTACGCTTAAGCCTGAAATTACCTTTCCCCGATAAAAGAAAAACAGGTTAAGCCATTTGCAGGTTGTCGGGTCATTAAGCATAACAGGTGTAAGATCGTGCATGTAAACACACTCAATCTGTTCAGTAATTGTCTTGCCTTGAGAAAAGTTTACATGATAAACAACTTACAGCGTAGGTTGGGATTAGGGTTTTTCTCCACATACTCCTGTGGTCCACGGTCATTACGTTCACTGTTTTGTGGGGATTTAATGTCTCTCAAAACACAAAGCCATGCTAGAGAGAAAACATAAAACATGACAACATTTGTATCTTGAAAGCCAGTTATACATTCTAACACAATACACAGTCTTAAAGGGGCTTCCACATGACTCGCATCAGCGTTGCCCCATACATTGAACTCTATGGAGCGAAGCACTAGCATCACGCTTCTGTTAAGAGTTACGACGCGATGCTCAAACTTCAAACAATTTCAGCTTTGACCCTATCGCCGCTGACCTTTCTAAGGGTTTACTGTGCACACCTCCCACTTTTTTGCCTGGCAAACTTGTCAAATCGCCCCTCCGTGACGCTATCTGCAATGCTTGTCATGTGGAGGTCAAAGCGGCGCTTGACACTTCCATTGAGTGGTGCGTTGACGGCCTGACACGAGTCAAGTGGAAGTCACTTTAGGTACAGAGTTGTCATACCTTTTAAAAAACAAAGATTACACTCAAAAAGAGCCAATTTCAAGCTAAGTGTTTATTTTACATTTGAGCACATGAACCAAATAAGCCCACCCAAATCAAGCGTAACATGTTTTCCTATAGATAAGTGAACAGCCTTTTAATAAACTGGGTATTAAATCTAACACCAACCTCTCATTTAAACACTCATGTTATGTTTTGTTACAAATGGCCAAAATGAAGTCCAAAGAGGCGGAAGCAAATTGTTATTGGTAATAATTCTTTTTTTTCTTTTTTTGGATTTTGACTGTACAGTTTAGTATGTATGCATTTGTTGTACTGTTGATAGAAACATGGATACATCCAGAGGATACAGCAACACCCCTGCTCTCTCCAACAACAACTTCTCTCACACCGCTCGACATACTGGTAGGGGTGAGGGAACAGGTTTGCTCATTCCAAACAACTGGATATTTTCACCACACTACTCTCTATGTAACAATACTTCTTTTGAATTTCATGCTATTACTACACTGTAACCCACAAAAATCCATGTTGTTGTCATCTATCGCTCTCCAGGTCAGCTGGTAAACTTTCTTGAGGAGCTGGATGTCCTGATGTCCTCCTTCCTTGAAGGTGGTAGGCCACTTGTGGTTCTTGGAGATTTCAACATACACCAAGACAAGCCCCAGGCCATTGAACTTCATGCTCTTCTGGCCTGGTTTGACTTGGAAAGGCTAAGCACTACAGCAACTCACAGATCGGGCAACCAGCTGGACCTCATTTTTACACGTAACTTTACCAACACATATATTCTTGTTACTCCTTTACATGTTTCTGTACACTTTACATGTACATCACTACTTTGTTAAATTCAACATGACTCTCCCATCTATATTAAAACAGACTCCGCCTTTGGTTTCCTTTCGCCGTAACCTCCATTCTCTTTCACCCACATGCCTTTCCACTGCTGTCTCTACCTCTCTTCCCACACAAAACTTATTTTCCACCCTGGATGTAAACACTGCCACAGACACACTAAGCTCTACTTTAACAACCTGTCTAGATAGCATCTGTCCTCTCTCCTCTAGGCCAGCATGTATGAAACCACCCAGCCCCTAGCTCTCTGACATTCTTCGTGAACATCGGACTGACCTCAGGGCAGCTGGGAGGAGATGGCAGAAATCTAAAGATCCAGCAGATCTGGGTAAGTATCAGTCTCTGCTTGCATCTTTTTCAGATAACGTTAAATCTGCAAAAACTTCCTATTACCAGGACAAGATCAACAGCACCACAGACACTCGCAGCTTGTTTAGAACATTCAACACACTTCTCTGTCCTCCCCCTCCACCGCCTGACACATCACTGACAGCAGATGTCTTTGCCACATTTTTTACTAATAAGGTTACAGCCATCAGCAATACATTCTCACCACCACACCCTCTCAAATACCCACCTCCTGTATGCAGCTCTTCTGTCTCTATGTTCTCTCCTCTCCACCTGTTCCCTTGACCCCATTCCTTCCCACGTTCTCAAAACCATCTCTCTGTCCATCCTACCTGCATTCACACACATAATTAACACATCACTACTTACAGGCATTTTTCCCACTACATTTAAGCAGGGTCGAATAACCCCGCTGCTCAATAAATCTACACTTAACCCCACACAAGTAGAACACTACAGACCAGTCTCTCTCATCCCATTCATGGTGAAAACACTTGAAAGGGCAGTTTTCAATCAGATCTCTGCCTATCTCTCACAGAACAAACTGCTGGATGACAATCAGTCAGGCTTCAAAAGTGGACACTCCACCGAGACTGCCCTGTTGTCTGTCACTGAGTCGCTGGAGCGAGAGCTGGATCCAGATCATCCATCCTGATTGTACTGGACCTTTCTACAGCCTTTGACACAGTCAACCATCAGATCCTACTCTGCACCCTCTCTAATCTGGGCATCACAGAAACTGTGCTTTACTGGTTTAATTCCTATCTTTCAGGTAGGTCCTTCAAGGTAGCCTGGAGAGGTGAGGTGTCAAAGTTACATCAGCTACTTACCGGGGTACCTCAGGGCTCAGTACTTGGGCCACTTCTCTATATACACAATATCACTTGGACCCATCATTCAGGCACATGGTTTCTCTTACCACTGCTAGGGCAATGACACACGGATCTACTTGTCTTTCCAGCCCAACGACACCATGGTGACTGCTCGAATCTCGGCCTAGATGAAGGAACACCACCAGCAACTTAACCCAGTGAAGACTGAGCTCCTTGTCTTTCCAGCCAACCCTGCTGTTGAACACAACATCACCATGCAGCTGGGTTCAACTAGAGTAACGCCTTCCAAAACGGCCAGAAATCTAGGGGTAACATTGATAACCAACTCAAGTTCACAGACCACATCTCAAAGACAGCACAATCATGTAGATTTACACTCTACAATATCAGGAAAATAAGACCCTTCCTCTCTGAACATGCCACACAACTTCTTGTTCAGTCACTTGTCATAACTAGACTGGACTACTGTAACACTCTCATTGCAGGCCTCCCTGCATGCACAATTAGGCCCCTGCAAATGATCCAGTATGCAGCAGCACATCTGGCCTTTAATGAACCAAAGAGAGCGCATGTTACACCACTCCTTGTCTCTCTCCACTGGCTGCCGGTTGATGCACGTATCAAATTCAAGGCTCTTATGCTGGCATACAGAATAGTCACTGGGTCTGCTCCATCATACCTAAAATAATTTCTGCAGAGCTACGTTCCCACCAGAAAACTGCGGTCGGCTAAGGAACATCACCTTGTTGTACCAACACAAAGAGGCACCAAAACACTTTCCCAAACTTTCGGATTCACTATACCACTTTGGTGGAGTGACCTTCCCAACTCCATCCGTGAAGCAGACTCACTCTCTGTCTTCAAAAAAAAAAAAAAAAACGGCTAAAAACACATTTTAGAAAATACATTTTAAATAAAAATTATATATATTCTTGTTGCACTCTAATCTGTCTTGGATACTACTATTCTGATGCTAGTAAACCTTGGTAATGCAGCACGTTTCATACCACTGTCTCCTTAAGATGAATAGCTAATGTTGTATTATTCCTCTTTTGTAAGTCACTTTCAATAAAAGCATCTGCCAAATAAATAAATGTAAATGTACTGTTAATGAAGAATAGCAATAAAACTTGCCAGGAAATAAGACTCATTTAGCTGGTTTATGAAGCAACAGGTGTGTGCAACAAAACTACATTTCCCATCATTATATGTGTGGCAGCACGATAATGATAAAATAGACAGATAATGCATCAATTACAGACCTAATGCGCGGTTTTGCATTTCATTTGGTTGCATTGGTGCTAAAAAGCTTCCTGTCTTTGTAAGTGCAAAATGGGTGAATTCTTTCCAACTCAAATCACTTGACATACATCACATCGTATTTACGACTTCCACCTTTGTAAGTACAAACTTAGGGGACTTTAGCGCAGCATAATTTGGAACAATGGGGGTTAATGGTGCTGTTCCTTTTAAGGCCACATGACAAAAAAGTTATTTATGCATTATAAATATATGCAGAATCTCAAAAAATCTTTTTAAATACAGAATATTGTTTTTAAATACGTTTTCATATTTCAAAATAAAACAACAAGTAGGGTGTGTATGATTAATAGCGTCACTTCCTACTATACTGACTACAGAAATGTATAGCCTACAGAAAATTACATTACTTTTTCAGACCTAGAAATCACAACTTGACAAATTCTGTGATTTTCCAAGTTTTCAATGACTGCAGGAACACTGTAGGTAAAAATAATGCTGAATTATGAAGCAGACTTACTATCATAGATAAAGCGCACATTTTCTTCATGTGCTGGTGTGAAAATCTCTCCTGTATTCGTTGGTGACCGAGGGCTGGAAGTCCTCTTGTATGTGTGCATTCTAGGAGTAGAAGAGCTGGAAGAAACGTAGAAACCATTTAATAAGATTGCGACAAGATGCAGGCACTCATTCTTTATTTTTTCTATTTTTTCACATTTTAGAATAATAATAATCTATAAATAGAATAATAGTAAGAATAATACTGATTCTACTATTATAAAATAATAGTCTGAATTAAGGGTTTACTGTATATTATGAGTTATTATGATTAATAATTAAAAAAACTTACCTAGTCATTCTGCTAATGTCTCTTGCCTCACAATCTTAATATGAGGCTTCACAGGGTAGTTTGCCTGTTCTTCAACGTGTTTCCTTTAGAAAGAAGACAGTGACTGTCATCAAAGTACATTTGAATGAAATACATCATTAACAAAAACTAAAACTGAAAACAAAATCCACCGTATGCAGCAGCGCCATCAATCAATTAAAACATCAGTAATATTTACATCTGAGCGGAGACATTGGTATTACACACAGACAGATTTCTGATAGGACAGAGAGACGACAAAACGTAAATCACGGAAGATATTGCAGTCTCTCAAGTGTTTGTTATTGTTTATCTGTTGTCTGCTAGCATGTGTTGTCATAGTGGGAAACTGTTGCCGACTGAACAAACAGACCGCGAAAGACTGAGAATCAATGACATTTCACGAAAAGCACATACACGACGAGAATCAAACCTGTCTGTGTGTTTTTCTTTCTTTCTTCGGCCTTACTCGGCCGAAACGTTGCTAATGCCAACCAATTATTTCCGGGTCAGCTGAACAAACTGCGAGAAGAGCGCATGCGCGCGCAGAATATTTACATTTGATGACGCGCAGTTTGTTGTTATAAAACAGTTTAGCATGCTAACATGTATTGTAATTATAATTGTCAAAATGTAATAATCAGTCTTATCACTATGTCACTGGATGTTTTCAGCCAAATTATCAGACTACAGCTTATTTACTACAGTTAATTACAACAACAAATAAAAAAATAATAAAAAAGAAAGAAGTAAAACAGACTATATGACAGGAAGATTCTGAAAGCTTCTTACACTGTTTTAAGGGTCCCATGTTCACCTACAGAAAGCTGTGCTTAGAATCCATAGATATTTTATTATATATAAAAAAAATTAAATCAAAAACATTATGGTATGCATTTTGTGGTTCAGGAAACCTGTCGGAAAAAATGTCCTGGTCCAGTTTTACTCCAAAATAATAATAATTAAAAATAAGAAAATATGAAATTAAATATTGCATATAGAAAATGAAGCACATGTTGAGGGCCATTAAGAATTTTTTACATTGTGACATTATTTTCATGACATGTCACCCTTCAATACTCATTACTGCAATGCAAAAAAAGATGGTCATTACGATATTCTTATTACCCAAATTTGAAAACAATTATATATTATTTCATTTGTAACGTATTTATATGTCATAGTAGTAGGGGAGAGCAGGGCACAAACTAACGCGGGGCAGGTTGTCAGACACGTGGTTTTAACGTTTCCGCACACCCTGGTGAGACCAAACTTCATTTGTTTACTTCTTTCCATATCAACATGTGTAGAGAAAAAATTGCGGCAAAATACAATAAATAAAAAAAACCTTTGGAAGATATCGCCAAAGTTCATTTTTAAGAAGCAAAATTAAAAATTCACAGGAAAGTTAATTTTCATCTCTGTTTTTAGTGTTTATTTAAAACGAGGCAAACTTGGTATCATTTTAATCTCCAGTCTGTTAGCTAGCATCTTGCATATTCTTTTCATTCTTATCAGAGATTATTTAGGTGGTTTAGGAGGACATTTTTTTAGGTTACATAATAATTACAAGGGTATTATGCTATAAATGTGGTTTATGAGGACATTTCTAGTGTCCCCATAATTCAAATCACTTAAAAAACATACTAAACTATGTTTTATTGAAAATGTAAAAATGCAGAAAGTTTTTTGTGAGGGTTAGGTTTAGGGTTAGGGTTAGGGGATAGAATCTGTAGTTTGAACAGTATAAAAATCATTATGTCTATGGAGATATAATGATAGCTGCACCAACATGCTGATTTTAGATAAAATCATTGTACAACAGCATCTTTTTGACAGTAATACCAAAAAAGTGGTAATGAAATTCATCATACACTGTACAAAATACTTTTGTGATTTAGTTATTTCAACGTATTTTACTATGACTTGACATAAGTAGATTCTCAGAAGTTGTCCAGACAACAAAAGATTTAAAGTTTTTCTGTCCTCAACTTTGTTGTAAGTTAAATGAACAATAATAATTGTTATTTCAACTCAAAATTGCTTGTTGAAACAACAGCACTAGATTTTTTCACAGACTTTTCTCCATGTACCTCCATGTATAGAAAAGAATGGGAGTCGTAAATGTAAAAGTATGCGTTATGCAATACGAATTCAAGGTAAAATGTGCTTAAGTGTTAATTGCTGTCAAATATGAACAGGACATTTTCTTAACAGGTTTTGTGAGGAATCACCCTATACGGCTAATTTAAAATCTGTTTTGATTGTTGAGTTAGTTGTTTTGACAGTATTAAACCTAAAGAAATATTTCTAATCAAAAATGTATTCAACAGATCAGGGAATTAATCTGCATATTTAGCAAAATTGAATGATGTAATTATTTATGTTCTGTCGCAAAACGAATGTTGAATTATTTTGAGTTTCTTGAATTGCAAATAAGTAAATTCCTCTTACTCCCAATTGGAATTTCAATTCAACAACCTGTGTGACATGGCCAATTTTGCTAAACCTCATTCCTGTAATACATACAGTATATGCATAGGAATGTCCCTGGTTAACCCTTCTGTGTACTCTGCATTTAATGTTGCTGCTGCACTAAATTTCCACCTGGGGGATCAAAGCCTCCATCCATCCATTCATATTAAACTTTAGATAAATAATTTTTATAATAATCATAGCAGAGAAATGATACAAAAGTGTCTTGTTATTTATATAAAAAGCAGCTTTATTTATGAAAAAATAAAATAAAAATAAAAAATAATTGAAAGATAAGACTTTAACAAGAGACATTCAAAATGTCAGTAGTGCCTTCACTTTCATCTTCCCTCTCAACTCAGTCTTTCTTCAAATGTAAATCTGATGGCAGATTGTCTTTGCAATGTGCTCTCCTGCTGCCCAGCAGATGGGAAACACAAAGTTGTGCCAAACTGTGTCTGTGTAAACACGTCACCAACATGCATTGTTCCATTCGGGTATGAGCGTTACCCATCAAGCATTATTTTGCATTAACAGGATTGTATCACTTGTCACATAACTGATCACTTTTCTATTCTACACAGAATTGTGACAATAATATAAATTGGGAGCATGTCAAGGGGACCCCTGGTATATGATAAACACTGCAGTGAAACCAAAGAGAAAATGAACACAGGTGAAAAATGACACAACCAAGAAAAAGTATTTTTGTCATTGTAACCTTTTCTCAAAATAACTTGCTTGCCATCTTCAAAACAAATCCCTCTTAATTCTCAGACCCTCCATCCTCTCCAACAACCTGGCTCCATTCTTTTATGTAACATCCTCTTTTCACAATCCAATCAATTCCTAATGGATAAAATCCTAACGTCCCATCCTACAATTGTTTTCCTGTTTCACTCAGAAATACATCAGATTACTAAAGTAAAATGTGTTGCACACAGTGATTCACGCTGATTTTAAAAAACTATCTCGGATGGTTTAGTGTCCATATGTAGCCTTATACTGCATATTGAAGTCCATGTATCAAAAAAGAAGCAAAAATAAGAACATACATGTATTGTTCAGGAGAACATTTAACCACACAAAATTATAAACTCAAAAGAGTGATTTGAATGTCCTTTTAAAGCTGGCTTTTTTTTTTTTCTTCAAGTTTTTCTGCCGGTCAGCCTTCAAACAGTTTGACCAGTTCTTTGCAGGCGGGGTCAATGAGGTCTGCTGGTTTCTCCCCATTTTCATTCTCTGCCTCCACACTGGCGCCCAGAGAGAGAAGGTACCTAGTGGAGAAAATGATATTATATACATTAACACAACTAATTTATTACCAACAGGTCTGTTAATGTATCCACATGGCATGATTTTAAAGAACACTAACGATATAAGAATTAGCTGCTATCCGTTCTGAAAACCTACACAGGCAGCAATTTAAGGCATCATAGGCTAGCTACCAATACCATAACAGCATAATTGCAATTTGTCCAAATTCTAAGGCAGCATTGCATGTATCCTTCGCAATCCCATAATGTACTGTCACAAGATCAGGGTGAGAAATGTCAACTATTTAGTGGAGCTAAAGAATATTGCTATTCAGTTACTACTAACTATTCAAAAGTGGACCAAATATTTTACCCAATATTTGTGTGTGCAGTTTTTTAATGCTTAATAGACTATCGCGCTGTTAGCTTAGCAACATGCTAACGTCAAACTACTGATTGATCGTGAGTGCAAAATCTGACGGAATATTTTACCCAATATTTGTGTGTGCTATGTTTTTATGCTTTAAAAATCATCAATATCAAGCCATTAGCTTAGCAACATGCTAATGTCAAACTACTGATATCAATTAAGTTGGTTTGACGCATCCAAAACTGGTCAATTAAGCCCAAAGTGTACTTTCGGTCAGACGCGTAAGCTAGGTGTCTGTGTAGAGGATACGTGACGCAAATGTCATCATCAACAGAGTGCTTGAGCACTGAACGCGTGCGAGCTGATTTTTCTAACTACGCGCACTCTGAACCATGCACATGCGCCTGCAATTATTTGTACTAATTAGTGGGTCCAAAAGGTGGCAACACTCACCGTTGAGCCATTGCTGTCACAAAGAAGAACTAAAAGAAGATGTAGGTGAGCGTTTGACTGTACGCAGCCTTAAGCGTTTGCAAAAAAATTGAAGTATACTTTGGACTTTATGAGGTTATTCCAGTTAGAATACTGCCTTAAGCCGAAACTAAATTGTTTTCAGAAAGTCACTCTTTAGACTGACACTTTGTTTGGAATTGCTGTATTTTAACGAGTGTAAGTTTTGAATTTGCTCTTACCGTGCAATCTCAGGGAATTCATCACTGCACGCAATGTGCAGTGGTGTCCAGCCATTCTCATCCCTCTGATGAACATCAGCTCCATACTTTATCAAGAGCTTCACACACTCCAAGTTCCCTGAGAGCACGGCTTCATGGAGTGCTGCCATTCCTAAGAAAAAGCCAGCTCTTGTTAAGGTGTGGTGCTAATATCTCTTGCCAAACAGCAGTGAGATTAAACTCTTGTCACATTTTTTGGAAAATACCCCAGACTCCAGACAGATACCATAAGTGTTATTTCTTTAGTTTTCAGACACATCAAGTTTACTGTATATTTTAAAGGTGAAGAGTGTAATTTATGTGCCACTGTTGTCACCCAGAGGAATTGTAAAAATAATGACTGACAGGTTTCCAAAATACTCATCTTCCATCTGTAAAAAAAAAGCAGGTAGTAATCTAAAATTACCTGGAAAAGGCTATCCGTTAGCATTCCCATTTATCTCAATGGCAGTTGTTCGGCTGGCGCATTCAGCCCCGGGAGTACGCAACCTGCTTGCTTGCCATCTTTGCTTAATGGGCACTCAATCTGTGTTTCATTCAACTTGGAAAGTCTGAATTTCCAACTTCCTATTTGGAAAAGTTCAGGGGGACGCCACTTGAAGTCGGACTTCCAACTTGGAAACTCATGTGAAAATCCTCTACTCCGATCTTGCTCTGATTTCACAAGCATATCGGCAAGTACAAAGTTAACAATAGTCACTTTTAATCAAATAAAAAGCACTACATTACTTGCTAATAAAAGTTGTTTAGCAAACACTTTTAGCAAAGACAGGTGTGTTAAATATGGGAAATTACACTCTCTTTCGATAACCATGGGCAATGCCTGTGGAACAAATGCTAGCATTGCATAGTATTGTTTGTCCTCCGCAATTTGATTGCTACAAGCCGTCTCTGTTGTCAGTCAAACAACTTCTAAGCTAACAGGAGCATTGCAGTTTTGTTTTCTTATGTGTCATCTTCCAATCATCAGGCAATGTTATGGATAGACGGTAAAATGGTCAAGGGGGACCTCCCCCCGTTCGGACTATGAAACATCCCATACTGAAGGCATTGTGTCCCATACTGAAGCAGGAAAATGCTCAAGGGGGACAACGAATTGCTTCAGGAGGAATCCTGTTCTGTACTGAAGTGCTCAAAATGGTCAAGTGGTCCCCTATTCATGTGCTGAAAAGTTGGCAACCCTACTTACAGAAGATAGGAAACACATGATTCTGTGTCATGCTGTCAAGACCCTTACAAAAAAATCAAGAGTTCTGGCAATCTTGCCGCAAATTCGCCACTCATTATTTTCACATGCAAATGAGCTTGCTATTCGGTGCAAATGTTTGCCAGAAATTTGCAGCTCTTCACCAGTAGTGGTGAATGTGCAGCAAAACTTTGGCGACAATGAAGAGTTTGTCACAAAGCTCATTTGCATTTGAAAATAATGATTGCCGAATTTGTGGCAAGTATGTGGCAAGTATGCAGCAAGTTTGCTGCAACTCTAGATCTTTTGTGAGGGGAGCCCTCAAAAAGTTATTTGCTAATGAAACATCTACCATAATAATATTTTTCCTTTCTTCTTTTCTCACAATTGGAGAACATGTTTTTGACCTGCTTAATGGTATATTTGTGACATCTACCAGTAGGGGCTAACTGCCCTTGCTAACTAGCCAAACCTTCACCCCCTGGTTCCACCCCAAACACATGCCACTGTTTGAGCCAGAAGTTATTATGTTGGAATGCTCAAAGAAAGAGAGAAATGTTTGGAAAGTACAACCGAGCCAAAGTGTTTACACTCTTTGAGGAACTCACTCTATTACAGTTTTACCATCAAAATAATTACACACTTCACCTTTAAAATACATTGCATATTTGTTGGATGATGATGATATATAAAAACTGAATGAACATTATTTTAATTTTAATTTTTTTTGCAATCTGGATGTATGCAAGGTGGGTATCACTTACCAGAATGGAAGATGGTGTCCAGACGCACTTTCCTCGCCCTCATAAATCGACCGATCTGTTCCAGCTCACTATGCCGGATTAAATCCTGGAAGACGACATCGTTCGTGAAGCGCACGGACCGGGCGGGCTTGAGAGCTACAGTAGGAGTATACTGTACAGTTGTCCTGGGAGAGCTGTTCTGCCTTGATGCCTTGCTGTAGACTGATGTGTAAGTGGAGGTGGGATTGTACGCAGGTGTGTAAGCCGGAGGGGTGTAGTATGTTGGAGTATTGAGTGTAGTTGGGCTGTACTTGGTGGAACTGTAGTAGCTGGGTGAGTACGAGCTGCTGGAGTAGAGTGAAGGTGTGTAATGAGTGGCAGTGTTGTGTGAGTGTGTGTTAGAGCGGGTGTACTGTGACACCGGGTACTGGTAGCTGTACTTCATTCCCGCAGATGCCGCAGCTTTGCCTCCCCTCTCGGCTCTGGGCTGAAGAGGAGGACAAAGAAATTAAAAGACTCCAGTCGATCTCCACGAAAGGGAAAAATCCTTATTTGGTGTCTTGAACCTTTGGGGGTTACACTTTCTTCAGTAGCTTTCGAACAGCCACAGTCCGCTTTAAGTCTGGAATAATTTTCACTTTTCTAGAGGCAACTGTTCCTTTTTGTGGGATCTTTTTGTTGCGTACTTTATTGCACACTGTCCACCCCAGTCACTTTGTGTATTCTCCTGGTAGTGAAGGTTGAAGTAGATCCCTATATACCCTTTGTAGGGTTATTTTGGGGAGGTCATCCCTTGTATCAAGTGACATCGGCCCAGCAGAGAGTGGCTGCAGTGCGAGCCCTCCCACTGTACTTTCACAAAATCTATGTCTGTGTGGAAAAGCATATTACCATACAATTATTACTATTCCTGAAGTATAAAATATGTATACTTTGCACAGTATGCACATTTCCTGTATGCATAGAATACCCGGATGACCTTGTACATTGGTCAAAATGTGTGGTATACAACAGAGTACACTGCACAGAATACGTTTTCCCCGCAATGCAATAAGCTTCGGTTAATGAATGAAGCAGATCTCTTTTTTACCCATTCTCTCTTTATACAAAAATAAAGAATATTCCAGGTTCAATAGAAGTTAAGCTCAGCATTTGTGGCATACTGTTGATTAGCAAAATTTTTTTCCGACTTGTCATTCCTGTTTTTTAAAAAGAGCAAAAATCCGGGTTACAGTGAGGCACATTGTTTCAAAAGTATAGCCACAAGGCATAAACATTATACGTGTTAACATGATTTTAGTGTGATAAAATCGTTTACTAAACTTATCTGTGTAAAGTTATATCCATTATTACATCTTTGTTTTCATGACAACAAAACCATGTAATACTGGTTTTCGATATACCATGCATTTTGTAAAATACAGCATTTTTTAACAGAACTGAAAATTCTGTGGCCAACATAGAAATATTGGGTAGCCTATACTCTACTCTGTATATCCAAAGGAATCTAAAAATACTCTGCAGAAGTTCTAAGTAAAAATAGCTTTTTCTTTCCATATTTCTTGACCAGTAGGAGGCAGTGTGCCAAAACTGCTCAGGCACTCTTAAGTCAAGATGGCTATGGCATACACCAAGTTTCTTTTCAATACGCCAAAGCATTGCCAAAATATTGCTCCACAACCTCTTTGTCATGCTCGCCAGTGAAGTGTTAATTCACCCAAAAATGAAAATTCTCTCATCATTTACTCACCCTCATCCCATCCCAGATGTGTATGACTTACTTTCTTCTGCTGAACACAAATGAAGATTTTTAGAAGAATATTTCAGCTCTGTAGGTCCATACAATACAAGTGAATGGTGACCAGCACTTTAAAGCACCAAAAAGCACATAAAGGAAACATAAAAGTAATCCACATGAATCCAGTGGTTAAATCCATATCTTCTAAAGCGATACAATCACTTGGGGTGAGACACACATCAGTATTTAAAGTTGAAGTATGTAATTCCTTTAAAACTAGCGCCAACAAACGGAATTGCAAAAATAAACTTTGTTTTCAAAACAGCTTTCTGAATACTACCCACATCTGCTGTTGGTCAAACAAAGAGATAGTCCCGCCCCCAACTCACGCCATTGGTTGAGTAACGTTACTGGGGCGGGTCTAAGTGGGTCACTCTAAACAATCCGAGAAATGTTCAAAGTGCCACAGAAAAACTTTACAGTTTTGCTTACAGTTTCTGAGAAAAGTTACCTATGAATGGCTTACTAATAGTTGTCTCTGCATATCAAGCTTGGATAAGAGAAAGTATTTTAACACAGAAAATGTTACTTACAAATTCTCTCATCATTTACTCACCCTCATGCCATCCCAGATGTGTATGACTTTCTCTCTTCTGCTGAACACAAATTAAGATTTTTAGAAGAATCTCAACTCTTTTGGTCCATACAATGCAAGTGAATGGTGATCAGACATTTGTAGTTCCAGAAATCACATAAAGGAAACATAAAAGTAATCCATATGACTCCAGTGGTTAAACCCATGTGTTCTGAAGCAATATGATAGGTGTGGTGAGAAACAGAACAATATTCAACAATATTCAAAAGTTTAAAAACTTTTTAACTATCAATCTTTAACTATCAGATGTGAAATTGACACTAAACAGGCACCACATGTGACTTTCAGATGTAAAAGTGAAAGTGGAGATTTAGAGTAAAAAAGGACTTACATTTTGATTTGTTTATTTAAATTTTAAAATGGCATGTTTCAATAATTACAAAACTGCCTGATCTCTATACTGCATAATGTGCATTGTTACTGAAACATTTGTTTTTTCTCATTCACATATTTCCAGATATTTTAGCTATTAAATTAACAGCCTTGCACTGACACAAAGGAGTAGATGAGAGTATTTCTCCAGATTTGGAATGAGGAGCTTATAAAAAAAAACTTCATGCCAATTTAATAAAACAATGAACATTAGTCAGAGATATGATTCATCCACTTAGTGGTTAATGTTCTGTAAAATTATTATTGTATCATTAATAATGTTTTATTTAACATCAAGGCTATTTAACACATCCAGATATTATTTTTGTTAATATTATTATTAACTACATTGTAGCATTTGGTATTTTTAGCACGGGA
Organism: Myxocyprinus asiaticus; assembly: GCF_019703515.2. NCBI lineage: Eukaryota > Metazoa > Chordata > Actinopteri > Cypriniformes > Catostomidae > Myxocyprinus > Myxocyprinus asiaticus. Next base: position 8,052,809 of record NC_059356.1, on the reverse strand, counting down.
GCACAACACAGACTGATGCGGAGCGTGAGAAGCAGAGTGCCCGTCTGTGCTCGTTTACGGCGCGGGCATCCGCCACTGACTCGGCAACATCTGCACAACAGACAGCATGAAACAAATAATGTTCAGCGAAAATTCAAATGAAGAACGCAATGGATATATTAATTTGGAACTATATCAGATTGCAGGGGGATTTTTTTAGCCCAGCGCCTCTGTTAATTTCCGACACTGGATGGAACTAGAGATGGAGATGAGAGATGTAACAGTTTAAGCGTCTCTCTTCACCATGCAGATGGTATATTACACAAAGCATTTTTGCTATTTCTGCCTTTCTTGCAATTGTGCTGCATTTTGACTAATGAGGAAGCGCCAAGTTATGAAAGGCGCACGTGCTTGCAATGCTAACAGCTTTGTTGATTATAAACAGGAACGATATTGTTTTATTGTTTACGGAGACGTGGTATAACGCCATTTGCATGCATGTCGAATTAACAGGTTTAGTAAGGCTTATACATCTGTAACATCTTAAGTTCCGTAACTATGCGACAAATCGCCTCCTCAATACGTGCACTTACACTTCTGACACTGCTGATATCAGCACGAGAGAGAGAGGGAGAGACAGAGTGGATTTACTCTTCTGGAATTACAGTTTGAAACAAAAACAAGTTTATTGATTTGTTCGTCTGTATCTGTTGGTTTACTAATCCGCAGCTGCACTGTAAAGTGAATAAAAGTGTGCGGGAATTTCCCGCATTATGAACGTGGAAATTGCGGGAATTATTAAAATTGTGTGCAATACCCGCAGACCCAAGCTGAATTTCAGGGTCTGCACACTGTTTTATATTAAAATATTAAAGTTGCCCTGGTTCCCTTCCTTTATGATTTCATAAAACATTACTCTGCAGTCTGCTAAATTAATGCAATGATAGCTGCATCAGTAGCATTTTTTTTTCACTCTTGTCATATACGTCAATGCAAAATTTTGTGCGAATTGGAAGTACGGCTAGGAGGAGTTCGAAAATGTTTTTTTTTTTTTTTTCAGAAAATCTAAATAGACATTACTCACATCCATCATGATGAGGTCATATAACAACAAAAAATGTTTATTGTGAAATAATTCCTACGGTTTTGCAAACTATTTTAAAGAATTGTAAAGTCCCGTATTTAGTAAACAGTAAGCTAGCATTTCATTCCAAACATGACAGCCCATGAAAGCACCAGTGAATGTTTTCTAACAACTAGGATCTCTTTCGAAAAACTTGGACAATAATTTACTGCAATACTGAGCTCATCCTCGATGGCATGATTGAACACATAAGCAACAGCTGAAGGAATGAAAGTGTTATGATGGGTGCTTCACTTTAATGCCTGGAAGAGACATGTGATCTTACTATAACATTTCAAAGTGCTATAAATCATGTTAATGTTGATCAGTAGGTTTTTGACAGTCACAGCTTACAGAACACTGTGTTCAAAAGTGTACACAAGATTACACACCATTACAAAATACTGTCTTTTTCAAAACAGTGTTATTTAAGTTACTCCCATTAATGGTGAACTGTGTAATTTTTCCCATGTTAAAATTATTTCTCCTATCCTATTTAGAGACAACTATAAATAAGCCACTCATACATGTTTTTACAAAAAAAAAGGTGTAAACACTATGTACCCTGTTTTAAGACGGTTGTGTCTTAAGCTCAGTGCTATGTCAGTGGGCATGGCCATTAAGAATAAGTCTAAGCTTAAGTGGGTCCAGTAACTGTGTCCTTCGTAAATGTCAGAATACTTCTATGACACACTCTTTATATAGTCGTGGAAAAGGCAGTGTTCGTTGGGACCAATTGGATGTAGAGACTTTCCATCTCACATGAGACGGAGCCCAGAGAAATCAGCGGCGCTTCTGGACAGTGTTGATGTATGGCTTTTCCTTTGCATGGTAAAGCCATAACATGCATATGTAGATGCAGCAGCGAATGGTGTTGACTGACAAAGGTTTACCAATGTATTCCCAGCACATGTCATGATATCCATTACAGATGCATGGTGGTTTTTAAGACAGTGACATCTGAGGAATCGGAGGCCTGCCTGCAGTACTGACCTGTCTCCAATTAAGAATGTGTGGTGCATTATGAAGGTGGCATTTTCTATCTAAAATTACATATTTACTCCACTGATGGTTAGGTTTAGGGTTGGGGTGTTCACAGTGCGTTCAGTATGCCTAACCAAACACAACATGCTAAACTGTCCTAAATTGAGTTTATATCCTGATCAGCTGCAACCAAGATGAGCAAGAGGACATTTTGTTGGTTACTTGATCTCTATTTCTCCTGCGTTGGGTATCTTTGCCCATGGTGGAATCTCAATAGTCCTGTTTGCGTAACTGTATACTACACATAAATATGTTCTGATTGGGTGGGATTGGGTTGCATTTCACAGCATTTTGCTTGTGGACAACCAAATTACTTGTTGCTAGAAGTTTATCACATCATTCCTTGTTAGATCACAATGTTACCTAACAGGCTGATGCTTTTTTATTATTATTATCACAAGACATGATCACATGTAAATGTTGCATAAGCCGATTCGATTTAATAGAGACACATATACACTTTATTGAGACATGCTGGTCAAACAAGCATCTAAATATTATCTATGTACACTGCCAGGGCATTGATGCTGTCTAGTTTTGGCTGTAAATCAGAGCTGCTAAATTTACCCCTCCCTGCACCAAGTACCAATATGTTATAAGGTGCAGGCTCACAAAAATAAAGCTCTTTTTCAATTTCAGTTGGACCATGATTTCTATTTAAGTGTGGCCTGATGGGATATATAAAGCTTACACAAGCTGCTGTAGTCTGCTCACTGTCATGAGGAATTCATGAAGCAGACACTTATGAGGATGAAAATATTCATTTATTTTATGAACAGTGTTGGGTAGATTACTTCTGAAATGTAATATGGTAGTGATAACAAAGTACCAACAAAATTGTAATCAGTAATGTAATCTTTTAGATTACACTTTTATGTAATCTGATTACTTTTGGATTACTTTTGTGCATGTTTTGATAAAAACCCAATTTTACGTGTATTAATTATTAATTTGCACAAAAGATTTCAAACAGCAATTTGCTTTTTGTCTGTCCCTGACATCTTTCAAACCCAGACATAATGTAATCCATTTGTAATCATGTAATCCATAAAAGTAACTATAACCTGATTACACACATTTAAAATGTAATGTAATCTAATTAAAAGTATGTGATTTTTGTAATCTGATTACATAATGCTGATTGCATGTAATCCATTACTTCCAAACACTGCTAATGAATGATATATTTACGAAAACAGCACCTTTGTCGTTTTGCACACACAATTACATTAAAGGAAAAGTTTACCCAAATTGAAAAAATAACTAAATCATAATTTATTAATGACAAGGACAAAAAATGCACTCCAAGCATCCCAAGTCTTCTGAACACAAATGATCGCGTTATGTGAGTAACAGGCCGAAATGTATTTTTTTAAGTTGTTTTTTTCCTCTGAAAATCTGGCCCTCAGCCATTGTTCTTGCATCTCATTTGCTGTTCTGCATATTCAAATTAAGTTTGTTGCAATCTGTTACAAAACACACAAGAAGCAATGCTGTTTGGCGTCATTAACCTCAAATTTTGTGCGAAGCGTCTTTAAGTTTGTAAGTGCACAAGCACAAATCACATTTGAGAGCTACGTTATTTCAGTGAATAATGACTTAAATTGTTCTGTTCCTCACACAACAATATCATATGACTCCAGAGGACTTGGAATATACCACATAAGTAATATGGTGTACTTTTATGGTGGTTTTTTGTCCTTTTTGGAGCTTGATAGCTCCTGGTTACCATATGTTTTCATATGTAAAAAATCTCCATGTGCACCACAGCCACAGGATAAATAAATAAAGTCATATGGCTGTGGAGCAACAAGTTTTCAGGTAAAATATTCCTTTAAGGGAGCCCTGTGTATCAGCAAAGCAAAGGCACTGATATGTAATACCTGTATTGCTCAATATTAACCAATGCGAACTTCCACATTTCCAGCCTCTCTACACTGTCATTACAAAGTGATGATTTTTTTCAAGCCATAGAATCTGTCATTCAATTCTTTAAGAAAACATCACTAAGTTAATACCATAAGGGATTTCTTGACCTTTAAAAGGTCAGATTCATGTACGTGCCTGCAGTCACATAGCTGCTCAGTGGTATAAGGAGTCAGTTGTGACTTTTCACCATGCGCTGATCCTTAGGCCTGACCCGGACCAATGCAGCTGTCCTCTCATAAGTGCTGAGACCTCCAAGAGCGCCAGAGTTGGTTCCATCTGGATTTCAAAGGCCTTGCTTTCAGGCTTCAGCATTTCACAAGGTGTTATCCAGCTGAGAGAAATAGCAAGGACATAATCCACTGGCTCTCTTCTAAACAGCTTGTATTATCAGCACTACTGTGACCTGAACAGGACACAGCCAGCACGCAATTGTATCACGCAGGTAAATTGATGTGTTGATGTCAACACTTTCAATACCAAAATTTAGAGAATGCGGATGTATGTTCCCAAAATATTTTCAGATTTACAATGAAAAATTAATGAAACATTAAGTAGGTCCATCTTTAGCCTCTGATAAAGCATTCAAATGATTAAAGGATAAGTTTGGGTTTGCATCAACTAGTCAGTTAGCTCGGCCTCATTTGGAGCATTCACATGCCAAACACAGTTCGTTTGGACTGCTTTGAAAGTAATAAAGATTTGTCCAAAAGCTGACAGAAACTATAAGTGAGTGAAACCTGACAATGTTTTTTTTGCACTTTTCAGGACAATAAAACAGAGTGAATTAAGAAATATGTTTTGTCCTCCTCGAGCGTTTCGCAGCTTCAATATGGGCCAAAAGGTGTCCCGTACATACAGCAGCGGTTCTCAGCCAGGAACTTGGTTTGAGGGTGGTGCTCAACAAATTTCTAAGGGGCCACAAGATGATTTAAAACCAAATAAATATAGGTTATTAAAATAATAAACCTTTAATAAAATGCTAAAAGCTGCTAAAAATCAAGATGGAGGCTTACACCATATAAAAGAATATTCCTGAAACTTTTCTAATCATGAAATCAATCATGATGAAGTATTTTAATTAGTGCTGTCAATCGATTAACATTTTTAATCAAATTATTTACATGATATGGTGATTAATTAATTGCATTTTATTGCAAATATAAATATTAGCTGAGAAAGCCCGTCAGTTAGCAATAATTCAATATATAACGATCAAATAATTATAAATAGTTATATTTAAATAATTATAAATATAATATATATTGTAAAAATAATAATTCAGATGCAATCCATTTTTGTGGCAGACGAGCAAAACATTGATAAGACAAAAAGTGGCTTTAGAAGGGAACATATTTATTTCCATATTATTAAACGCCAATCAGTGGCCTACAGTTCACAGCAATCCATTTTGCAATTGAATTGACATGTCAGTTTGTCAATGTACACGTGTCAGGTGGATGCTTTTAGAGCGCTTTGGTTAAGTCATATCATAAACACAGCGTTTTTCGGTCACTGCGTCAAGTTATATGTAGTTTGAAACATCTTGTGATCCTTGCATTCGGAATTGCGCTCCGTCCAGCTGTGTTTGAACGCAATAACATGTTCTCATCTTGTGCTGTCCCTAGTGTCAAGCTGAGTGTGGTTTGTTCTCAGTACAGCTGTGCGTTGCCTTTACAGCTGGAGTTTCGCTTACTGCCCCCTGGAGAAAACAGGTGATACTTCAAGCTTGAATTGCTCAGATGGTAGGAATATCCCTAACTAGGATTTGCACAGATATTAATTTTGACTAGTCCTCAATTAAAGTATTCAACTAGTGGGTGGGTCAATGTTTACCAAATGTAAGTGACATCACAATATGCTGTGCAATATCAGCAGTCTTTCCATACTTGCAAACCAAGTGCTGTGTTGATGAAGAGTGTGTAAATGGAGTAGGGTTGCCAGCAGGGCAGTGGTAGCAGGGCAGTGGTAGCTCAGCGGTTAAGGCTCTGGGTTACTGATCAGAAGGTCGGGGGTTCAAGCCCCAGCACTGCCAAGATGCCACTGTTGGGCCCTTGAGCAAGGCCCTTAACCCTATCTGCTCCAGGGGCGCCGTATCATGGCTGACCCTGCACTCTGACCCCAACCTAGCTGGGATATGTGAAAAAGAAGAATTTCACCGTATATGTGCAAATGTATAATGTGTGATAAATAAAGAAAATTATTATAATTATAATTATTAAAAATTATAATTATAATTATAATTAAAATTATAATTATTAATTATAATAGCTATTCCTTATTAGCCGAGATGTCCCGTATTTTGGCTGGTTCTCAACCTTTTTGACTCCCAATGTCCAAGACAATATTTGAAGACCCCCATCCCCCATCCCCCAGAAACTAGGAGTGCGAATAGATACAAATTAATGCAATTAATCATGTCCCTGGAACGTAATCAGGCTTAGGGCTTTTTTTTTTTCAAAGCCACACTGATAAAACACAATGTAATGATATATGATACTATTGGCACAGCCAGTAGCCAGTAGTTTGGGTGTAGTCAACAAGTGTCACAGAGTCTATGTCTAGACGTTGACATATTTTTAAGGTGGAGATAATTGAATTTTAACAGCCAGGGGTAGTTACTTTTGACCCCGGTTATCATGTTACACACTCTCTTTTATGGCAGTGCAACAGAGCTGGGCCAACAGTTGAGGTGATTGGCTGGAAGGGATTGTTTCTTGGAGCATTGCATCACCCTTGGACAAGTGCCATGACCGTTCACGCAATAGGGTCACCAGCACATTTAAAGCATACTATACATAGTGTGTGCAGGCCTTTCCACACCCCTTTGCCCAAATATGTATGGGATACATAGTTCATAAACAGCTCGGAACTCCTGCACAATGTTTCTAAGCTGTTTTGGTTCAGGACCCGGATTTTACATTTGACCTCAAGTTGCGACCCAACAAAGTACCAAAATTGCTTATTATGCAAAAGTTAAAAGAAACATCCTGAAATTTTTTTTTTATATTTAATAATATTTTATACTGAAATATTTTTTAATAATAAAAAAAAAAAAAAAACTCAACAAACTCGCCTCTGTAATTTGAGTGTATAGTTTCTACAGTAAATGTGCAGTATATGGTAACAATGGTTTCATTGTCTTGGCAGCCAACAATTCACTGCACAAAACATTTTGTGGTCGGCACTTCACAAAAAATGTCTATCCTTGTTGAAAGTAAACCCATATTTAATGTAGTTTGGGATATTTATTTAGTTTTTTACATTACATAGTTTTGTTCCTAGTTTTGAAGAATGGGTGTATGACATGCAACCCTTCCATATTGCCATCTAGCTAATTTGGCAAGCTTTTACCAAATGACAGATGAATTTGCACCAAACTACAGTTCAGCTTGATGTCAACAACAAAACATACCGCAAGTGTTTTCTCCTCCCTTTTAACTCATGTATTTTACTATTATAACAATGCAAGTATGCTGCTGGCAATTGTAATCAGCATACAGCTAGAATAATGAACTGTTCTTTCTGATGACTGTTATCATTAACACATACAGCAAAAAATATTTTTCATGTGTTTTCTGATGTATTATAAAAATGTTAAGATTTCAAAAAAAAAAAAATAAATAAATAAAAATAAAAATTTGACCAAAAGTATATTGTGAAAGTAAATTGTTAAATATATATATATATATATATATATATATATATATATATATATATATATATATATATAGTATGTATGTATGTATATATATATATATATATATATATATATATATATATATATATATATATATATATATATATATATATATATATATATATATATATATATATATATATATATATATATATATATATATATATATATATATATATATAATACATTAATTAATTGAATATTAATGAATTAATATACATTTTCTTGCTTTCCTTGCATTTGAAGGTTTAAACTTAATCCTTCGCCCATGCTGTTTACAACTTTTATGTTTCAAATGTATTTTATACTGTATATTTTAGGGCTGTCAATTGATTAAAATTTTCAATCGAATTAATTACATGACATGCCGATTAATTAACTGAATTAATTGCATACATCATTATTTGCTGAGAAAGACACCCAAATAAAGTTAATTCATATAAATTATGCATAATAATTCAAAAATGTATGAATATAATATGTAGGGCCTATAATAGGCTAAATATGTAACACGGATTGAAATCCAGTTTGAAATAAATTGCGTTATTGTGGCAGATTAATAAAGCATTGGTTAAACAATACACATAGTGGTTTAAGAACTCAGTATACAGTATTGTTTGTTTCATTCTGATATCATTGTACAAGCCTACAGTTGACAGCAATCTGTTTTGCATTGAGTTCGTCAATGTGTCCAGTTGTCACAGTACGCGTTCTTGCCTTCTTTCTGCACTATTTTTAATTGTCGTTCTATGTACATGTGCGTGTTTCAGACGGACGTGTTTTGAGTGTCTCGCTGGTATTCAGTGTCATAAATGTGCTTTTTTATTATGCTGTGTCAAGCTGTAGTAGTGGAAACTTTTAAGATTCCTGTATTCTTTTACTCCCACCTGTTGTTCTTCCTCAGTGTCCGGTTCTCCTTCTGGCTGCGCTGCTTGTGAAGTTTGTTGAGGCACGCTGCCACCTATTGACACGGCTCGTAAAAACAGATGTATTTCAAGCTTGTGTTTTCTTTTCTCTGCCAAATGGGAATTTTAATTAGTGATTGAACATTGTTGCCTTTTATCCTGTTGTTCGTAGCTTCACTTGCTAAGTCAAAATTTTGATTACCAAATTTTCTTTATGACTTGTGTATTGCACTCACTCAAAAAGTTGCCCACTTATGAAAGCGACTGGTATTTGACCCTTCTGCCTGTTTGGCTGCAGTGTCAGTCCTGCTGTCACTGTGTTAGGTTTGCAATGTGCTCAGTGCTTTACCGTAGAAGGCCCGATGAAGCCACAGTCAGGTACCACAGTATTAGGCATACTGCTGCTGGCTATGGGTTGACCGGTAAATCCTGTCCCAGTGTTTAAGCACAGCAAAGACCACAGGCATATATTAATATAAGTTGTCAAAATGGCTTATCTGTGATCAGGTGTGCTCTAGTGCCAATGTAAAGTTTTAAATTTCTTTGGAAAAGGTGCTGATCATGTCACAGGACAGCATGGAAAAGTGCCCCTCCTGAAACAAGCAAAACACACTTATAACTCACAAATATAGTAATGATTTTCTAAAAAAAAAAAAAAAAAAAAAGAAGAAGCTAAATTGGTAAGAAAACATGAACTAAAAATAAAGTATTATATTTCACTTTATAATATTATATTATTTTATAATTAGATTCTCGTGGCATTAGCTTAGCAACATGCTAAAGCCAAACTCTGTTAAAATCAATTGTTGAGTCCCCCATGTTCTTCATATGAGGAGCGCTATTTGTATGACAAATATTTTACGAGTTGAATGTTCCAAATCAGTCACTTATGAGATTCCATTTCAGTTAGGATGCTGCCTTAGAAGGCAGTTACCTATGTAGGCAGTAGACAGCACATAGAGCCATTGATACTCCTATTGATCTCTGGACCATAAACACTGGGTAGAGGAGGATGCAAGAGGGGGTCATGACCCCTCCAAACAGAACCAGCCAGGCCAGTCACAAAGTGTAGCCCATATCTAAATCAGGGTTCAGTAATCTATAATTTAAAGGGAGTGGCTAATTCTCCTGCTGCTAGCGGTGCTTTAAAGACACAGGAGAAAATATTGGCATTCTCGCAGAGTCAGAGTTCCCCATGTACTGCTTAACTTGGGCATTTTGATGAATTTATTTGTTTTGCAGCTGTATTCATGAACAATTGCTGCTCTTGATGCAACATGAAGTCAAAATTGAGCCTTTTTTACTTTTTATATAATGCTCATTTATTTTACCCTAGTCAATTAATGTTTACTCAGCTGGTGTGATGAATGTAAGGCTGTATAGCCTTTGACAAACTGGAGAGCAGACAGATTGCAATGCCCTGACACTGCCCACTGTGCCCCGTTGTCTCTCAGAAGGTTCTAAGCTTAAACTGAGCTTTGTACTTGGCAAAACAAAAATTTTCCACACCTACCTCTGGCTGCACGGAACAGATGGATGCAATTCCACTCCGACTGTAGACTTGCTCAAGCACAAGTGCTTGTTTTCACTTCAGTATTGCTTGTCAAAATAAATATGATTTCTGAAGTATTAATACATCTGAGCCATAATCTTAGAAGGATATGACAATGTGGTGCCATTTCCCAGTTTTAAAAAAATTGCCACCTTTATATTCATGACAATGGGTGGCGTTAGGTGTGGGCTACTGGGGTTTAAGCCCAAAATATTTTTAGAAAAGCCCTGAATGTTTTTACAATCTTTTAGGGATAGTAAAAGTACCAGTTTGTCAGTTGATATTAAAATTTAAATATACTGTAAAATGATGTAATACATTTATGTATACAAAAACCAACAGTTCTGCTTTCTGGCATTCTTGTGTTTGCGCACATGCAAGAAGAGCGCTCGTGACTCATGATTGCAGCTGTGTTTGTTGATGATCAAAATGCCTGTCTTAGTGAAATACTGGAAACTGTGCTGACATAGTCCATCCAGATGCCATAAGTATCAAACATTTAGATATGTAACCCTGAAAACAAAGAGTAATATACAGATATGCTCAAAAATGTGCAAACATAAGACACGAGCTAGGACATTTGCATTTTTGAAAACTTTTATTAACGATGCTATGAACCGCACAAACTTTGGCCAATCCAGCAACTATTTTCCCTCATAAGCACCTATTTTAGCTTGACAAGATTTCTGTCTGTTCCTAAAAACAGCTCTCATATAGCTTTCATGTGGTTTCAAAAGACTTAGAATATAGCACACAAGTCATGTGGACTAATTTGATTGTGCTTTTATGGTACTTTTATAATCTTATCTTTTCCTCAAAGAAAGACATCAAATTAAACAAATTTGAAACACACGTGGGTGAGTAAATGATGACAGAATTTCCATTTTTGGGTGAACTTACCCTTTAATATTTTATATGTAGCACACAATTAAGGATATAAGATAATTTATTGACTGACATTGGTCTTTGACAAGAAAGACAAAAATAAATGTAATAGCCATTTTTGCATAAAATGTATTAATAAGGCTTTATTGTAGCAACTCCTGTAAAATGAAGTGATGAAATTGTAACCCCTTTAAAATTAACAGGGTATTGAATATAAATTAAATGGGTGAAAATAATGTAGTAGCGTAGTATTTTATCTTTTTCTGAGCACGCATGACTTGTTCATGTTCAGTTGATCACCATCTTGCAGAGAGTGAAGAGCTATGCTCAAAACTGTGATTAATTAATTCGAAGCGAAACAATTTAAAGTGGTTTTCATACTGGGACAATTTGCTGTGGTCCGAATCTGAGCGTGATTGTTCCCGGTGCCCCCCACAGCGGTGGTCTGGTTTCCAACTCATGTATGATTCTGTCGAACCCCGGTGCTTTTACATCATCAACTTGCGCCATCACAAATGTGCACATGATGGAAAGCACACCGGGGGTCGCTATATTTGTGTGTTTGTTATTCATTTTGTGTCATTATGCACACACCAGAGTGAACGACACTTGCGCCTCTGTGCTTCGCATGCTGTAATTCAGCAGTTGTATATACCCAGGGGAAGGAGACTATATCTGATGCTCACAAACAATCTTTTTTAATTTGTTTTTATTTTATCCCTTTTTCTCCCAATTTGGAATGCCCAATTCCCACTACTTAGTAGATCCTCGTGGTGGCGCGGTTACTCACCTCAATCCGGGTGGCGGAGGACACGTCTCAGAGACACATCGGCATGTCATGTAATCCACACATCTTATCTCGTGGCTTGCTGTGCATGACACCGCAGAGACTCACAGCATGTGGAGACTCATGCTACTCTCCGCGAGCCACGCACAACTTACCACACGCCCCATTGAGAGCGAGAACCTGTGACTCTACCATCCCTAGCAACCGGGCCAATTTGATTGGAGTCACTCAGCACCCATGGATTCGAACTCGCGACTCCAGGAGTGGTAGTCAGCGTCAATACTCGCTGAGCTACCCAGGCCCCACAAACAATCTTTTTTGAGGACACAGCTGGTTGCACGCTCACTCACATGTATAAAAGGCATCTCACCTTTTCAGTGTCCCACAGTGTTTCCCTGCCACTCATGACGCACGTGTGTGTGTTTGTTTTTGTGCAACTGATGATGTCATCATGCTTAAATGGGCAAAAACGCATGCGCAAGTCATTTTACTTTCTGAACAAGTGCGGATCCGTGTACAGGTTGCTTTCTCACTCATGCGAACCGTGCCACAGTCCCAGTGCAACCAAACTCAGACCACCTCCTACAGGTAGTCTCGGGTTCGGTACCACGGTGTGCTTCCCGGTCCGCATGACAGCTTTCACATTACCAACTTTTCATGCGAACCGTGCTCTGTTTTGAACTAAACTGGCAGTGTGAAAACACCCTAAGTGTAAAGTAACTGAAAAGTGTTAAAAGAGTGTTCATAGTCAGAGGAGCTGTGAGAAAAGAAACAATTTCTTTGGGTATTTTGTTCAGACAACTCCGGTGAGTTTGTTTCCTTCTGAGTTCATCATTAAAGCATGTAGTGTGCCTAATTAACTATTTGTAACTAAAATAAGATATGTAAATATGGATTGATGTAAAAATATTTAACTATGTACATTGTAAGACAGATACAAAATGAAGACTAGTGCTTATTAAGACAGTCAAGTCACACACAAAATATGCAATACGCAACTCTGGAAACATGTAAAGCAGTATAAACAGATGCTATCCTGGAACTACAACAATTAGTGCTAGTTCTCCAGGGGCTGCTAATGATGGAACACACTTTAGGGCAGATGGCAGACTGTAAGTGTGACCTAAAATATATAACAAGACACTTGGGACTCTATTTTCATGACCGGGCTAACGACTGTGCACTTTGTCTTATCCAATTTTCATGAAAGGGCTCAGTCTAAGTGCAATTTTTGTGAAACGGCAACACACAAATGGGAGTGCTTACGCTATCTGTGGGTACTGTATATGCGCACAAACTTTGGATGTATTGAATGTTAATAAAAAGGCGCAAATTGCAATTTTTCTGAGAAATACATCTGAGAACCACATCTATTCTCTGCGCAAAGTCTAAACTCAACTCCTGCATTTGCAGTTTTGGGTTTCCACCAGCAGATGATTTCAAAGAGCTATCAATCACTTTTAATACTAGCCATTATTTGTGTGTCAGTAGATCAATATGATTAATTATACTTAAATTCTTTATAATTTAATGCAACCTACATCAAATTCATCCTGACGAGCACCACATTTTCCATGACTATTTAAGGAGTGTGTCACTCATATAGAAATATGCCTGACTTTCAACAAGGACATATTTAATTTCACAAACAAATATAAGACACAAATGGTCCATATCTCTATTCTTCTAAATGCATTGCGTACAGCCCATTTACACCACCAAATTCTAATGAATGTGGTGTCATATTGATGTTGCTTGAAAGGGAATGGAACATATAATAGGACGCAGATGCTGCAGTAACTGGAGAAGAACCTCAGGATTAAATTAAATTTGACCAATCCCATTCACGCTTTGTGCGCGCTGTTTCACCAACCCACAAACGCCTAAGACTTGGCGCATGCTTGGACAAAAATACCAAAAATGTATTGCCATGTTCACTGATTCTGACAGTCTGGATCAGCAAGAAATCTTTGGTCGACCAGCCTCTACACAATGGCTATGCTGGTCAACTAGCATGACTAGCCAAGTTCTGCTGGTGAACAGCATGGCTATAGTGGGCCACTAGCTAGACCAACACCAAATGAGCATAAACCAGCCTGAACCAGAAAGACATCCTTGGTCAACCAGCCATAAAATGACTATGCCCGACCAACACTAAATCTGTATTAACCAGCCTTGACAAGCAAGACCTCCTTGGTCAACCATCTTCAACATAGGCCACGTTGGTTGACCAGCTTGAACAGCATGGCAATAATGGTGCACTAGCTTGACCAACACCAAACATGCCAGTTTCGATAGAATGAACAGACATCCCCTCAAAATCCCTCTGTAACCCTGGGGAGACTGCACTCCAGGTGACACAGACACACAAGTTCTTAGGGCTCTGAAGCAGGTAAATCCCCACAATGCAGCAGGACCCGATGGAGTGTCGCCAAGAGTCTTGAAGGCCTGTGCTGAACAGCTGGCAGGTGCGTACACAAATTTTTTTTAAATCTCTCTCACACAAGCAAGAGTCCATTATAGTACCGGTCCCAAAAAGACCAAACACATCTACAATGAATGGCTTCAGGCCAGGCCGGTTGCCATGATGTGTTTAGAAAAGCTGGTTCTCCAATCCATAAATTCCGTGGTTCCAGACATGGTGGATGCCCTACAGTTCTCCTACCGCCTGAACAGATCGCCACTGTGTACAACTACAATTTCACATTCCGGAAACTTTGATGTGACACACAGGAGCCAAATGGCACAAGCAGACTGAAGGAAGGCAGCAGTCGACCAGCGAAGCTCGATACGAGCCTCGCACGAACAACCGCTATCACACAAAGAGAAACTTACATTAGCCCCGGGTACCAGAGCTAGCCAGTTAGCATAATATCCAACAACACATATCTTTAAAGTGAAAGCGTCTGGTACCGGCAAGGGGGCGGCCATTAGACTGTGATGTTTTTATAGTTGGCATGTAGCTGCCCTAATATACCCCACGAGTGCACGACTCCCAAAACCCACCTAATACTAAGGGGGCGTGGTACAACAAAGCAGACAGATGCACTGTTCCCGTATAAATGTAAATCTTATTTGAGTTAGAGTATAGTGTATAAAGGGATAATCACCATTATAACACAATATAACACAAATAATAAAAGCAGGGGAATAACAAAAGGAACACAGCTGTCTATCCCACTACATTATGAATGAAAGAACTTCCCTGATTCTTTCCCTAAGTTCAAAGCAAAACAAACCACATATACAGGATGTCCAGCACAGAGAGCTTAACTTGAGCTTAAAATGATTTTTTAAAAGCTTTTATGATGTGTTTATTGATATGACTTGTTGTTTCTCATCAGTCTCTTGTGCGCCTGCTGTTTGTTTTGTGCAAAACAAGCCATAAGCCAGGGCAAACTGACATTGAGCAGGTATTAGGAATGCTATCTTGTGAAAAGCCCCAAATTCTCAGCAGAGCCATGCAGCTGTTTCAAGTGTTGCAGGCACAGGTGTGTGCTTCTGACTTCATAGAGTGGGTTGAGAGAGCTTTGATGGGATGATTGTTTGTGTGGGGATAGAGTTCCCAAACCTATGCCAGAAGCTTAAAAAAAATTGGGAGCGTTGGCTTACACAGTGGGGGCATTCGTTTTATACCCATACGCCATCAACAGCGCATGCTTATAAAGTAAACAGGAAATTAAAGGGACACAATACAAGACAAGTCAATAACACTCTACTAAGCAGGTGCCATGTTGCAGCACACATGTATAAGAGTCTAACACTTCTCAATGGGAGATAATTTGGGATTTAAAACACAGCTGATGGTGCTAAGAGCATCCTCAATTCAACACTGGTTGAAAAATACTGCCTTCTGTTACATTGTTGAAGTTTTGCAATGAGAGTTTAAATATACAGCAGAATATGGCTATTCATGCATATCACAATATAATGTCCAATTTGAAAATTAGGGCTTTATTTTAGTACCCGTGAAAGGCGCAGCACTATATGCTACGACCCTGCGCTACGTCTTATCCGATTTTCGTGCGAGCGCTAAATCTGTGGGTGGGAGTGCTCTGGCCATCCGTCGGTTTACATATCGGAGGATAATGTAAATGAAATGCCGCAAATTCTAATTTGCTATTTTTGTGAGAAATAGGTCATTGTGCTTTAGACCAGTGATCCATCTGGGGGTACGCTTACCCCAGGGGGTACGTAAGCAACTTCCAGGGGGTACAGAAAAATAATTGGATTTTGTTATGTTGAACATATCAAACAAAATGTATGTCTTAAAAAAAGATAAAAAATAGGGATTAGCGATGGGTAAAAATATTGGTTTTCTTATTAAACATGACCTTCATATAAATGATGCCGATATCCATTCTTAAAATCCACAAATCAGTCTTTTAATTTACTCTATGTGAAGTTAAGCACCAAGATTCTTTCACTCTTTGTTGAGAATAACAGTTTGGTTTGACTCATACCATGTTATGTGTGTCTAAAGAAGAGATCCATGCAATTACTGTATTTTGTCATTGAATTATGTCTCTTTTAATATCCTTTCTGTTCTTTACAGTCAGTTGTTGATCAGAAACAACAATAAAGAAGCATTTAATTTCATTAGCATAATTTCATTAGTGAAATGGGTGTTAAAACAGGGCAGACAGCATGTGCAAATAAACAATGCTATCAGTGGGGACAATCATTCTTGTGTTCAACATTCTCAACCTATTTCTGGCTATATAGGTGTGAATTCTGTTTTATACATTTTATAGAATAGTGGAGGGTGACAAAAAATTATTAGGTGGAGAGAAAAAGCTGGATCAGGATATGACTAGACTTGAAACTGTGTCCCCATGGTAGAATTGCAGTGCTACCACCACACCATGGTTCAAATAACTGCTCTTGTTTTTGCCATTCACAGAGTTCTAGCTTCTTTTATTTCATAATTATTTGTTTCATTCGTTCAGAGGCGGAAAATAAATTTGATCTTCAGGCTGGGTGAAGGTTAGTGAGGAGCATGAGCTCATTGCATAACACAAATATCATCTGCAGATGGATGATGACCTATTCCAGGCACCTTTCTATTCCCTCATTGGGCCGTCCCACCGGGAGCTTTTCAAGGAAAGTGGAAGGTTATCTGAAGAAGAAAGACAGAGATGACCCAGGCTAACAGGATATTCTGATATGATCTGATTATGTGGTCACACTAGAGTTTGTGTTTCATTCACTTCTATTCATACACACACAAATTTAGTCTTTCGCTGTGTACCAAAGGTCAGCTGGTGAACTCTAACCTGCAAAATAAAGAGCAAATATTTTTTTGACCAATATCGAATCTTAACAACACAAATTGACCTCTTTGACTCAGTATAAGACATTTCTCATTATTTTTTCTTTATAATTCATTGTAAACAGAAGCCCTGTGTTGCCAGAGACTATTTAGCAGAGATGGGTCATTTCTATTAAAATGAATGGGAGAATGAATGGATGTTGAAAGGAAGTCCCGCCTTACAGGTAAAAGAGCCAATCACCTTTTAGATACAGACATCGCTTGTCAATCAACTCAAGGACACGCATCTGCATCAGCTATACAAGCCGGGAACATTTTTATTTTATTTTATTTTTTTAGCAAAATCTGAGGTAATGAAGCACAATTTATGATACAAGTGTTGTCAGATTTTACTGCTGATTTAAAATATGTTCTTTGATCATAATCTTGACCAACTGTTTTGGAGATTTTGGTCTTTCCCCATTCAAGTAGATAGGAACTGCACTTGTATGCCACTTGTTTACATACAGTAGAAAATATCTGCCAAGCCTGACCGGGAGCGTTTCAAAGATGGCTGCCACGTGAATTGACTTGCTAAAAAGACTTTGTGCGTTACACAGATTTGTGTCCTATTAAATTCAATCTAGAATGAGAATGCAACTGACTAGCCTCACCCAAAATTCCTGTTTCAATAGGAACTGGGGAAACCGCACTCAATCGAATTCACAGGGTTTTTATGACGAGGATACCATGATACACCCATACTGAGCAACCAAACCAAATGGGGGTCAACGCAAGTCTGAGTTTTGATTGTGTGCACCTGCCATTTATTTCCAGTTACTTGCATATTTCAACATGATCACACAAAAACTCGACACGTTGCTATCGAATGTTCCAGTATCCTGACCCTATTATGCCAAGTTACTCACAAGCACCATCTCTCATAAAACATTTTTTAATAATTTCAAGTGTGTTTACCTTCTCCTGTGGCTGAACCTGAGATCTGGGTTCTCATCCTGTTTTAAAACCAAGAAGGAATCGCTTTTGCATAATCAATGATGAGTTTCCTTTTCCTTCTAAAATTACATTTCAACTCCACTGACGGGTAGTTTTAGGGATGGGGTTGGGATTAAGTGGTAGAGTTAATAAAAAACACATTTTGCTTCACTGTATTACATAATTTACAGCTAAAAACAACTCTCTTTACAACTCGCTTTTGGCGCCCTTCTGTGGACATTTCACTTATAAACTGGAGCTTACATGTGCACATACATTCAAAAACACTTCCCGCTTCGACCAATGGGGGCAGTGTTTAGAATTTTGGAAAGAACAGACCAATTAAGCTTAAGAACTGTTGACCTACTGTTGTTGAATTCACAGTGAGATCAGTCATGTATTTGTAGTATTTATACCATCTAGATCTTGGTTAATTATTGGCAGTGTCTACAGTGCGATTCTGAACACTGCATTGCTGTGATTTTTGCCCATTTTCTTTTATCCTTAGATTAAACTTTTTGGATTTGTTTGCTGATTTTACTGAATGCCTGGATCTGAAGTCTACGTCTGTTCATAACTACACTGCTACATATTAAATCACATAATCCCACCAAAAAGGCAGCAAAAGCACAGCAGACTGCTGATAATCCATGCACTGCTCACTTGCCTTTGTGAGTCTGTCATCAATCTAGTTTAAAACCTGACAACCAATAACTGTGTTACTAAAACTGAATTGTAAGATTTATTGCACATTCTCAGTTGCATGCTGGTCTAAAATTATGTAACCAGTTACAGTGAGTGTCAAGTGGTCAGCATACTGTAAAGATGATCTTGACTTTGAATGTCGAATGAACCAATATAATGAATTTTGACATTTAGAGGTTTGTCCTTTAACAGTTCTCCCCTTTTCTGTTTATATTCTTATCACTTGTATGCAGGGTTGTGCTCCATTCAGAATTGAATTGAGAATGGCTTATAAAATTCCAAAACAATGACTGAGATTTCTTTGAATTCCAACTCAGGAATTGAAAGGAGACAATTAGTAAATTTAGAATTTTGTCTAATCCTGCTTGTGTGGGAATTATCTATTTTGGGAGTTTCTGCAGGAGTTGGAAGATAGAAATAACATTATGGGTTATCACTATAAAAGAATTATTTTTTTGCTGTCTGAATGGGGCTGTATGGTGTGTGCATTGAGCTTTTAACCACTCTCACACATGCGCTTATTTTAGGGAGGGGGGACGTCATGTTCCTCTGTTTTACTACCTTAAAGTGTCTATCATTTTCTCTCTCTCTCTCTCTCTCTCTCTCGGTCATAACACGAGTCTGCCCTGACTCGATGTAGAGCAGCATTCCTGTGCTGCCATTAGCTGCAATGCTAAAATTGGCACGATGACCCCTGTGAAATGTATTCTGGGAATATGTTGTCTTCTACTTTGCCTTATGGGGCCATTGCAGCAGCACGCTACATTGAGAATATCTTAGACTTGTGATAAGAAGCTCCTCTTTCCTGGATACATCATAAAAGTTACCAGCAAACAGCAGGCTTCTTCAGGTAGCATAGAGCTCAACAGAGATAAAATGTAAAGGGGATTAAAGAAAATACTGACATACTGTATCAATGTGAAAATTATGAAAAACATTAAAACCTTGCTAAAATACTTAAATGCCAAAGAATCAACTCTTTAAATTGCATTCTAATATTATTATGATATACTGTATTACTGTTAGATAATGATAATGGTTTTGTAGGGTGGTAAGCATGAACTTTAGATATCAAGGAGACATTATGCAACATTATTGCCCCTGTTCAGACACAAGTGCATCAGTGAGGTCAGACACTGATGTTGGGTGATGGGGCCTGGCTTGCAGTCAGCGTTCCAATTCATCCCAAAGGTGTTCACTGAGATTCAGGTCTAGATCTTGAGCAGGCCATTCAAGGTCTTTGTGAGCCCTTTTACTGGAGGTATTCTCTGACAGTGCCACACTGAAAGTGACTGAGCTCTTTTATTCCATTCCCCTGAAAATGTTTGTCTAAAGAGATCTTTTGGCTGTATGCTTGATTTTAAGAAATTGTTAGCAATGGGTGTATCTAAAATAGCCAAAAACCATTTATTAGAAGGGGGTGTCCACATAGTTTTTGCCAGAAAGTGCATATTTAGATTTTAGAATATACCAAAAAATGGGCAATATAAAAATAATATCTAAAATATTGTTAAATACATTTAAACATGTTAAAACATGACATATGGCCACTTCCCCAAGCATAGCTCACAGCTTAATCAACTGCATTTTTTCTAACTGACTTTAAATAATTGACAAAAGTTTGTTTAAAACATAAAAAATACATTTAAAAACAATATTTGAGTAAATGAAATACATAAATGAAATGAATAAAAGGAGCAAAATTTGATAACGTACCATTTACTGAAGACCAATTCCATTTATTAGCATATGAGGCCTCATATACATATTTTAAATTAAGAAGAATGAACATGATTAGATCTCATTGGATTTACTCATAACTGAGCTTTTTTTTAACAAACATAATAATGAGTATTTTCAGCTAATAATAAAATATACTGTATATGTCAAATGTAGATACATTTTGTGCAAAAAAAAATAAAAAAAATAAGTAAATTCAAAAAAACATTTTTTTTCAGTGTACTGTAAATACTGTATGTTTCAAATGTATTTTTGGCAAGAAAAACTTTTTTTAACATGAGATTCTGGCATTTGCTTGTTTTATCTATGGTTATCACACTGGGTGGCCACCACATGGTTGATAGGGAGGGACGATGATCCTCCTGAGGGTCACACTGGAGCCCTTCAGCACACTGGCACCATCCAAGGACACCAGAAAGAGCTTGCAGGCAACGCATCTTACGTGACACACGTGTACATGTCAGAGAATGCAAAACAAACTTATTTCTGTTCACTGGCGCTCACAATCAACATTAGTGAGTTGAAGACTATGTTCAAAACATTATACATCTGTTCTTGAGGACTATGTTTTTGGCCACCCAAACAGATTTACAGAGTAGGGGTACAATTTATATATTGTACACTTTCTAATGTATATATTGTACACTATGAGACCACTGGTGAAAATGCTTTTATTTTCCATTTTTCTAATTTAATACCTGTTTTAAGTGGAACTGGAGAATGAACATGAATATAAGAATTTCTAAGTGTTTGGTATGCCCCCCTTATGCTTTAATGACAGCACTAATGTACTATAGTTTGAATAAAAACCGGAGTGAAATTTCTCAATAAGATTATTAGGAACAAGATGTTTTTGCAGTTGAGCAAAGACAGCTTTTTTTTTTTTTATCCTTTGCCAGTTCACCACACTTCATTTGAAGACTATCTGTTTCTAATGGTTCAGTGGCTCCCTCATGTTCTGGAAGCACAAACCTTTTGGAAACTCACCTTGAGTGGCAACGACATAGAGAGACAGCAAAAGCCTTCATTTGATTTCTCAGATTTTAATCTCTGATAGAACCATCACAACAATCCTAGCAAAGTAACAATAATAATATAAAAAAATGAAATATGCCAAATCCTCCGCATTGAAAATCAGCTTCAGGTGGAGGAGAAGCTGAATAAATTAGGTTGCATGAGACACAGACATACAACCAACCTACAATAGATTTATAGATAATGTTTATGTAGAACCTGGATACAATTAGCTGGCTGCCCTAATGTAGAAATGTCATTGTGGACAAAATATCATGGAGCTTTTATTTTTGTATTGTCATGTACAGGGGAGAATCTCACAAAATCTGTGAATAAAGATGTCGGGGTCATATTTCTCTCTCTCTCTCTCTCTCTCTCTCTCTCTCTCTCTCTCAAAAAAATAAAAAAATTAGGACATTTTATTTTGCTTAAGGAAAACCTATTTTATGAATTCCCATCAGCTGTAACAATGACATAAACGAAAAACAGCTAAACTTACACCGGCAATTGTAACGCGTCAGCATGCAAACGTTTTCTCATTCGCATTGAAGTTTCTCGTGCCCACACATAAATCTGGGGATTTTTTCCCACGTAAAGGTCACTTACAGGGCTCTGTAATATTTTTAGAACATAATTTTTAGGACATAATTTCCATGAAGACTAAGCCCCGCCTTTTTTATGAAAAAATTCTTTTTGACAGGCTTTGGTGAGATTCACCCACTGACATACTGTATCAGATTTCTTCTCATAGTAGTACGTATTTCTTCCAACATGGGGCCTCTCTGTGCTGAAACATACCTACATGTGGACTTGTGTGTCTGTGTGTCAACATTGTGGGTCACTTACGCCCTCTGCCTGCTCCAAATCTCCTACAAAAACAAAACATCCAGAGTCAACACAGCTGTAGTGGAAAAGTCATGAATATTTAATAGCTACAACAGTTTTGATATGACCAAAAATTGTATATATATATATTACATAACCATGCAGTAATGATAGTTTAATAGGTAATCTAGTCAATTAAAATCTTTACCAATGAAAGTTGATCTTGATGGACGCAAACCATAGGATATGATTATTCATAACAAAGGAAAAGGTGCAAAACAGAGGACTGCTGGCATTGGTGCAAAACAGCTTCACATTATGTAACACTGAAAAAAATAAGTAAAACTAATATAATACAACAAATAGTTCCAACTCTAAAGAACAACTCAAAAGAGTAATACAATATAATTATGATTGGATGAACTAAATTCGAAGCCATTCTAAAACACCTGATATGCATACCTGCAAGCTTAAAAAGGGTGACTTTCATGAAATAACTGCCAAACAGTGAGTGATTCTATCTCAGACATTATAAAATGCTTACTAACACTTATTCAACATTAGTAACACCATTCTTTTGACATCATTGTGACAAGGAAAGTGACAACACGACTCTGCAGTAATGAATATTAACACAAAATGGATTGTGGCAAAATGACATTTATTGACATATTCATTGTGACATAAAATATGAATTACGAGTTTTTTTTTCTCCTTAATATAAGTATGAATAAGTGTATTTATTAAACATTTATTACATGTAAGTTAAAATGGCTCAATATTTGGTAAATATTGCATTAAAGTTGCCTTTTTTAATCCATTTTGTTATAACTGCATATCAATATTTTAAACAGTATAACTAATATAATACAACAAATAGTTCCAACTCTAGAGAACAACTCAGTTAAAAACAAAAAACTTAAGAGTTATACAATATAAATATGATTGGATGAACCAAATTTGAAGCCATTCTAAAACAGCTGATATGCATACCTGCAAGCTGAATCCTATATTAATGCACAAAATGGTAACACTTTACATTTATGTTCTCTTTGTTAAGGGTTTATAAAGGAGTTTATAAATGACTAATAATTCATGTAAAAATGCACAATCAATTAATGATATATGGTTATAACAACATGCATAAAAAGGGTGACTTTCATGAAATAACTGCCAAATAGTGAGCGATTTTATCTCAGACATTATAAATGCTTAATAACACTTATTCAGCTCTAGTAACACTGTTCTTTTGACATCAACGTGACAAGGAAAATGACAACACAAGTGAGTCAAGACACTGCAGTTATGAATATTAACACAAAGCAGACTTAAGCAAAATGACATTTTTTGCTGCATTGTGACATGCATTATGAATCTGAATAAGTTCATTTATTAAACATTTATAACATGTAAGTTAAAATGGCTCAATATTTGGTAATTATTGCATGAAAGTAGTCCTTTTTATTTATTTTCTTATAACTGCACATCAATGATTTATAATGCATTTGTAAATGACTTATTAATCTTTAATGAACCCCTTTATAAAGTCTTAACAAATGGAATATTAATGCAAAGTGTTGTCAACTAAATTGTGACACTATTACCTTTCAGCAATGAAGCTTTTTATACTAAACACCCGATGGTGATGCACTTTGCAGAGTATGCTACAGTTTTCTGCTTATTGTTGGATTTTTTATTTATTTACACAGCAGATATAACGTGGAATAGCAGAATCTCTACTGGTTGACACAATTCTACTGTTTTTCAGTATATTCCATCATACCGCCAAGCCCTTCTTCAACCCAACTTCCTGAACCAAGTCCAATCAACTCCCAACGAACAGGAGTGCAGCACCTGCTTCTGGCTTATCGCATTAGTGCCATCCTAACATGCCCGTTTAAGTAATCTATTTCCCTGCAGATGCAGCTGTTGTTTGGTAATATGTGGCCATGCCAAAACCCATTACAGGGTGACCTCCTCTGTATTACAGTATTGTCTCACACGCATACCACAATGATTAGCAACAAGTCTTAATATTAATCAACTGGGGAAAAGGGGCTGTGGAGTGTTTATTTGCACTGAGGAAACAATAGGCAACTTAATGTGTTGTCTGGGCTGAGGAATTAAGGCTCCAGGGCCCACTGTGAAAACAGGGCAGAAAATAAACACCTGGCATCTCAGCCATGATGAAAACACTACACATTCGTTAACAATGTTGATGTGTTTACACCACCCAGCTGTTTTATTACCTGTTACGATCACACTTAGAGGGGAGGGTTCTGATTGGCTGATGTGCTTGAATGTGTGAGATTCAAACAGTTGAGCTAACCTGGTGTGGACACCTGGACCTCTGTGTGCTGGACAATGTTTCAGACTCTGTAGCTTTCTTCACTGGGACTTCTAATAGAAGTATGGACAATTATACCTTTTATTACATTGCAGAAGATAGCACAGAACTTGCATTATAAGCACAGCCGACAGAAAACAAGACATGTGCCGTGTGACATGACAATAGTAAAGTGGCTCTGATGCAGCATTTTATTTACACAGAAGAAAAGACTAAAACCTTAAACATACTGTATTTTGTTGACTTGCAACCACTGATATTAGCTTTTGCAAATGCAAGTCTGGTGTATAATCCGCAAATTGTTTGAGTACCAAGTCTTATTCAATTTCCAGATTTAATCATATTTTTGTAATTATTCCATTTGGAGGATTTATTGACATTTGAAGACCATTGGAGATCTTGTAACTCACCTCTGCTGGGATCCACATCCTGTGGGTGAACCAGCTCAGAGTCCTCCTCACTTTGATCTTCAGATTCTAGTGTAACAGCAAGCACAGCATGTCATCAGATGAACACATGTACCACAGAGGAATATACCTGTTTAAATTATGTTTTGCACATACCTGAACCAGATACATTTTCACTCCAGACATTCCTGCCCATCACACATGGAGTTCCTGTGAGCCAGAAACAAATAAGGTAAACTGCCATCAGCTAACTGACTTTTTAAATGTGGTATGCTTGTGTTTTATTCAGTGGGAGAGTTCAGCATTCGGTGCAAGGGCAAGAACGAAATATAGACCAAACCTAACCTAAACCAACTCAACCCAAACTAACCTGATCTAACACAACATAACCTAACCTGATTAAACCTGACTTGACCTAACCTAACCTAACACAGCACAATGCAACCAAACCTAATCTAACCTAACATAACACAACCTAATTAAACCAAACAGAGCACAAAACAAAAAAACTCGACCTGACCTGCACAACATGAGATTGTTATAAAAACATGAAAAATTACAACACATTTACACTGCACAAGAGATCACCATACAAACATAAAGAATTAAAACACATGATTTACACAGCACAAGGAATCACTGTACAATTATGAAGAAATGAAGGAGATTTACACAGCAAGAAGAAACTCACGAGAGCTCACGAGGACTGCTGGAAACAAATTCTGAATGTGATAAAGATATAATGTGTAAGTGAATTCATATAGGTCCACAACAAGTACACACAGACTTAATAATTTGAATAGCTTAAAAACATTATTTAAAATATAAAAGCTTTTATATTAATTTTAATTGAAATCTTAAAATAATTTAATACTATTACAAATTAATATTGGCTTCTAATGAATAATTAAAAAGTGAGCACCCTGAATACTGTATGCAATAATTGGTATGCAGTAATAAGACGTATTTGTTCTTTTTTTATATAAACATTTTGTGTACCGCTTATATTGAACTTCAAGTGAAATACTAGTCCATAAGACAAAGCGGTTTGGGTGGCATTCATCCCTTTTTAGAGCCATCTTGTGGAGCGATTAAGCTTTTAATATTCTTTTGGCTGGTATATTATTAATTCCAGCAATGACTGATGTATTTTGTAATTAATATTTATATTATATTTTCATAGATATTATATATGTTATGGCTAGAGTAGGTAAATGAAAAACAATTATAACGTATTTAAATAAAATATAGGCCTTCATCTGCTGAAAATCTATATTTAGACTTCTAGTCAATTTTGTGGATTTCTAAGGTTTTTCTCTGTAAAATGTGGTTTACGAGATATGGGAGAGTAACTGCACTGTTTTATATTGTACATATTAATTTCTGTAAATTATGTTACATATTGTACTGTATATTGTATTATGGAGCATCACTGACAAAATTAATAAGACATATAAAATGATAAGAAACTAAAATCAAAACACGATTAGCCTTTAATTACCAAAGAGTGTTTGCAAATACAGTATGTGCTAAAAATTTAAAATAATTACTCATCAGTGACATTGCTTCTTTCCAGTCAAATACAAAAATAAAAAGGCAGTAGACTTCCACAGACAGGTTCTAGAAGTAAAAATCCCATTCAGTTCTCCATAAAAAATCTTTAACAATAATGTATAAACCTTTCAAGACTGAACAACCATGAGCTCAGAGGTTTTTGGAAGCCACCAGTCCGTGTGATTTGAACTTTTTTCTTAAATCCAAGTCATTGTTTCCATGAAAATGAAAACTGCTCCAAATGAGCTCAGTAACAACCGACTACTGCCACGATGCATTGTGAATGATGTAATTAAAGGAGCATTTGTGACATAATGTTGATTACTACAAAAATTAATTTCGACTCGTCCCTCCTTTTCTTTAAAAAAAGCAAAAATAAAATGGTGCAGTGAGGCACATACAATGAAAGAGAATGGGGTCGATTTTTGGAGGGTTTAAACACAGAAATGTGAAGCTTATAATTTTATAAAAATACATGAATTCTTCTGGTAAAACTCATGTATTATTTGAGCTGTAAAGTTGTTTAAATTGTCACTTTTACAGTAATTATAGGGTTTTAGGATTTGTTGACATTACAACGTCATGGTACTGAAGTTGTAAAATTGGCTATAACTTTACACAGAAAAGGTTAGTAAGTGATTTCCTCACACTAGAATCATGTTAACACGCATATTGTTTACATCTTGTGGCTATACTTTTGAAAAAGTGAGTATTTTAATGTTCAAAAATTGGCCAAAATTTACTTAAAAGAAAAGGAGGGACGAATTGAAATCAATTTTTGTGGTAATCAACATTATGCCACAAATGCTGTCAATTGAGCTTAACTTGTATTGAACCCGGAATATTCTCCTTACATTCTCAAACATATTATGTGTTTATATATATTTACGTAAGTCAACTCTAAAATCACATTTATCCCCATTCTGATGGTTGTTGTGAACATTAACTGAAGCTCCTGACCCATATCTGAATGATTTTATACATTACACTGCTGCCACACGATTGGCTGATTAGATAATCGAATGAATAATAGGTGTACAGGTGTACCTAATAAAGTGGTCGGTGAGTGTATATATAAATATTTTGGGAAAAAATTCAAAAATATTGTATTGTATAACCAATAGCTATAGTCAACTATAAGTCGATAGTTTGAATGTACCATCGTATTTTAACAATCTTGTGCCTTTGTCTTTTTTCCAATGTCCAAACTTTGCTTCAAATGAAAATTTTAATGTTGTGATTCATCTCAGAGATGTTTGGTTTGGTTCATGGCTTAGGTTCAAATATGACAGCATGGTCATTGCTGTTTTTTGTTAATTTTAGTTTTAGTTTATTTTGAGTTTAAATGTATTCATTTAGTTTACATGAAAAAATTATTCAAAATGATTAAAAGAAACTCTTTATTTATTTGTTTATTTATATGTAAATTATATGTTGTTCTTAGTCTGATGTGTAAATTTCTCACCCGTAAATTGGCGGTGGACAATGTGGCTGTTCAGTACAGCAGTGTTAAGGAGGTGAAAGAAGACTTTCTTGTACCATTTGGTGGTTTTTCTGGTACAATCAAGAAAGCCTTTCATCATGTCAGGCTTGTCCACTGCCCCCATCTTTTTGTTATATTCCAGCACACAGAGAGGCTTCATCTTTCTTTCTCCGGTGATGCGATCGACCTTTCCGGTGGCTGACATGGTGGATGGGTGGACCGTGGTAAGAAGGTGAACATCCCTCTTGTCATGCCATTTCACTGCCAGTTGTGTTTCATTTTCTTTACATTCAACCTGGCCCTTTGTCATTTTGCAGGTGAATGTTGGCATTCCCGTCCTGTTGGCTCGTACAGTCCCACAAGCTCCTGTGTTCAGGGACAGGAGGTGCTGGAACAGTGTGGGACTACTGTACCAGTTGTCCACGAATACAATGTGACCCTTTTTCAAGTATGGGGCCAGTAATGTCATGACAACATACCTAGAGATTCCAAGGCCTTCATAGCGCTGGATGTCGGTGGTGGATCCTGTGTATATGATCATGTCCAGCACGTAACCGGTGAGCACATCACATAACACAAAAAATTTGACCCCAAATCTGTGGTGTTTAGTTGGCATGTACTGGCAAAATGCCAGCCTACCCTTGAATTTCATCAGAGAAGATGTGACGAAAGGATGACGTGAAAGCAGTGAATATTTCTGATTTTTTGCAGGGGGTCGTTGATGTTTGCCATCACATTGTTGAAGTGTAGGCAGCAGAGGAGCATAAGGAAGCAGTCCTGGGAAAACGAAGACCCGAAAAATGGTGTCAGGAGCATGGGGTCTGTACTCCAGTAATCACGAAGTGAGTTTTTTTTCACAATTCCCGTTAGGAGCACTGCCACCATGAATGTGTTCATTTCCTGAGCATTTGTTGGAACCTACTTTGCAATCTTCCCTTTCACTTTAGGTGGTGTTTTCTCCTGCAGCTCTGAGGCATAGCGGTTTGTTTCCTCAACAATTTCCTCAATTAGTTCCTCAGTAAGGAACATCTTAAAACATTGGACTTCACTGGGGAATTCTGGAGGGTCTTGCACGCTGCACGTCCGGTCATCAAAAGCAACCCCAGGTCCAGGAGGGTTAAAAATTGCTGGTAGCACTCCACCAGGAAGAGCTTGCCTCCTCCACCTCCCTTGTGTTTGCAGGCGTAGGAGCAGTGGCTGAGGCATCTTCATCCTCAGCGTCAAGGGCTTGGAGGTGGGGGGGGGGTGGTTGGGCATCTGCTCATCTGTGTCACTTCCCTCATTGTCAAAATCTCCCTCCTTCTCATCAGAATTAAAAAAATATTTCTCTGATCTCCTCATCCATAAATTGTTTCTTTTTAAAGAAGACATCTTTTTCTGTGGCAATTGTGTAAATAAAACTGTAAATAAATCAAATTAACTTGTGTGTGTGTAAAATAGATGTTGAGCTCTGATGGAAGTCTGAGGTAAAAGTGACGCGCTGTGATGTCACTTGTCACCAGGAGAAAGGGAAGACTAGTGGTAGGCTATGGCCATAGCCATGATTTTTTTTTTTTTTTTACTTTTTTTAAATTGCAGTGCAGGCCTGTTTGATCATATATATTTATACACAGATTCACAATTAAAACTAATTAACAACATAATATGTTTCATGTGAATAAAACATTGCGTTTTAAAGGTCATTGTTTTTCTCGCTGTTGTCATAGACACGAGTGTGTAGATATGTGCTGGAAACTTGTTCTAATACTTCTGTGTTATTTAAATACAATAAACATATCCTGTGGTTGAAAAGACTGTTCAAGCAGCTGTTTTAGACGTAAATGACAAGCATTTCACCAGTCACTCTCTATAGCAATGGCAGCTATACAGCAACGCGAAAGCAGATTTGGTGAGTTTACCATCTAATTTTGCTGCTATTATACACAGTGTGGATATGGACAGTAAACTTGTATTCTGTGTGTGTTTGAATGCATGTAACATAAAATAAACATTTCCTGTGGTTAAAAAGACTGTTCAAGCAGCTGTTTTAGACATCTAAATGATGTGCTTAGCCAGTCTCTTTCTATGTAGCAGCTAAGCAGTACAACAGCTGATATGGTTAGTTTCTCAGTTAGTTTTGCACGGTTATACACTGTGTGGATTGAGCAGTAAATTTGTATTCTTCTGTGTTAGTTTGAATGCCTGTAACATAAAATAAACATCCTGTGGTTGAAAAGATTGTTCAAGCAGCTGTTTTAGGCATGTAAATGGAATTGCTTATTCAGTCCCGCTCTGTAGCAGCAGCAGATAAACAGCGGGAAAGCAGATTTGAATTTTAAAATTTGCCAGTTGATGATGTTAGACACGAACGTTCTAATCAAACCAGTGTGATGGTACGCCCCAGGGACCACTGGAATGAACGAACCAGTGTGATCTTACGTGCGAAAGGGTTAATAATGATGTGCCCCACCAAGTAAAGTCATGACATAATGATGCATTAAGAAGTCATGGGTTCATGGGTAGTTAATAATGAGTTAATAATGATGTGCCCCACCAAGTAAAGTCATGACATGATGATGCATTAAGAAGTCATGGGTTCATGGCTAGTTAATAATGAGTTTAATGGTACACATGCACTAAAGTGATCCTTACCCTTTTGCACCAGTGAAATAAAGACCAAGATTTCTTTAAAGATCTGCTTATTTGAAAATACAAATCCACCAGCATATATGACATTAAATGTTGTGTTTTTTTTTTTTAAGGGAAAAACACCTTTAATGTGAAGAAAAAAAACCAATATTGAAAGTCAAGTGTCAATCTTCCACCAAGATGCTTTAAATGAATAAAATCTCTTGTGAAACATATACAGACTCAAAAGAAAATCCAAACATACCTGTTAAGACATACAAGACATTTTAAATGATTTATAAGGTGTTTTTCGTCTCTCTCTCTCTATATCTCCTGATGTCAAATCGGAAATGCTAAAAATGCTAATGTTATTATTTAATACGTTTGATTCAAATAACAAAATTAATTCAAATACTGCACATAACGTCTTAAAAATGGATATTATGAACACTCTGACTTCAATCCTTAATTCAGTCCAACAAAATTTGAGATTAAAAATGTCAGCATTACTATAGGAAATAGTGGCAAGCAGCCAGTCAACACCTGGAGAGCGCCACTTATAAATGCCCCATCAGAAACAAACTCTCCTCATACTGTAGTTCAGGGCAAAAATGTAGCAAACTATCTGCACTTGAAATGGATGAAGTTCACACAATAAATGATTGAAAGTTTACATGCAAAAATGTCAACAGAAATTAACAAAACTAATAACTATAATTAACAACAATGTTGATGATGATAATGATAATGATCCAATCATTATCATCATTGTGAATTTTGATTTTGAGTACTGATGAAACTCAGAAAGTAACCAAGACAAATATTGAGAAAAATAGCCTATATAACAAAAACAAATACTGATCCAGCAAAATAAAGACAACCTTTTTTATTTCAATTATACGGATGATGAACAAATTGAGTGGTAGGTTGAGTATGAAATAAAATGGATGGAGAATAATGTAAAATGGGTTGAGAACAAATTATTGTTGATCATTATTATTTTTGTGATTTCCTGTTTTTTTATGTCCATTTAAAAAATAGCAGAATTATACAGCCTCATAGGGGCATAGTTATTAAAGCATGAATTCATATGACTCATGTTGTAGTTAATGTTAGCTCTTCATTAGTTCCTGATTAGTCCATTCCTTAACTCACCATTAATTTATGCGGAAGTAACTATTAATTCAGGTATTAATTCATGATTATTCATGTACTGTTATTATAAAATGTTACTGTAAAATGTAAGGAGCTAGGAGTACCCTCTTATTGGTTGCTAAAGCATGATCAGATTAGCCAAAACATGCGTAAAACTTTGAGAATGATAGAAGTTTGGATTTTGCTGAAATCTCTGGGCCCAGATTCCGTCAGCTGATCTCACAGAATCGCGTTACTTTAGCGACATTTTTGCTAAATAATTTTTACGTGGCTCATTGCATGTAACACAGCATTTTCCTAGTGAAATGATTGTGCTTAAAACGGCAGATTTTATACACTTTTACAATAGCGCATGACATGCATTTTTAACGTAAGCATTACAAAACCATCTATATTTACAAGATTATTTGAGCATGATCGAGTAACGCAGTAACTCAACTAATAGAGTGCTACACTTGTGATGCAAGGACCAAGATACAGTATGAGTCAACATGCGAACCAAAACTATCGAAAAAGCACCACAAAAGGACATTGTTTTTCATGTCACATTTGCTTTTTATGATATTATTGGTTAGGTTTAGGTTTAAGGTTTAGAGTAGGGGGGGTTGGTTTTGTTGATTTAAAACTTGATAGAGCATTAACTCAGAAACATCATCTGTTTAGGAGAAAATTTAACTCTCTTTAACCCTCTGGGGTCTGAGGGTGTTTTGGGCCCTGGAGAAGTTTTGACATGCATTGACATTTGTGCTTTTATCAGTTGCTTAAAAACATATTAATGGCTAAAGTCTGAACATTTATGTCACTGAAATAAGGCCATATAACACATAATAAACATTTGTTCACAAGACTTTTGAGAACTGAATCTTGTAGCCTAGAGTTTTTGCTACAAAAATGATGTGAAAACCATCCTGATCACTCATTCATACAAAACAATATAGTCATTTAACTTTTGTAAGACACTTTTAGTGTTAGAAAGGCCATATGCGAGGAGGAGTGGATGATCATGAATATTGATGTGATTCACACCTGAGGAGACAAAGACCCCTCCCCTGAGTGAGAATGAATGTGAGGAGACTTAATGATTGAATGTATTATTTGTAGCTTATTCACAAAATCAAGTTTAAGTTAAAAGAATTCATCTGACTATACATTTTCTTTACATAAAGACTTTACTTAAAAACTTTAGACCTACACTACCATTTAAAAGTTTTAGATCGGTAAGATTTTTTAATGTTTTTAAAAGAAGTCTTTTCTGCTCACTAAGGCTGCATTTATTTGATCCAAAATACAGCAAAAACAGTGATATTGTGAAATATTTTTACAATTTAAAATAACTGTTTTCTATTTGAATATATTGTAAAATGCAATTTATTCCTGTGATCAAAGCTGAAATTTCAGCATCATTACTGCAGTCTTCAGTGTCACATGATCCTTCAGAAATCATTCTAACATGCTGATTTTCTAATATGGGCATATTTACAGCACATTTTACACATTTACACCCGAACAGATATTTGCAAGCACAAGCTTCGTTGATGATAATGAGGCAGCATAAACACTAGTTAAAATATAATCTAAACATTCATATTATTTTTATATCATATGACATATCATATTTATATCATACAGCATACAATTTAAATACCTGCTTTAGCCGAAACAACATTTAAATGTAACTAAAACTTGCCTATTAAGACATATTTCAAATTTCAATACTTTGAATACTGGCTGGCAAGTCTGGATATAGTCCAACTAGTAAAATATGTACATGTTTATATAAAATAGCATGTCAACTAATGTACGTAAAACTAAAAGACTTACTCATCTGAAACTGTATCCTTCGGCTGGATCAAGTCGATCTTCAAAATGCAAAGTTCCTCGTCAGATTCCTGCTCTTCTTCTGAGGAAAATGTGAACTCTTCGTCACTATACAGGAGCTTCCTCACCTGTGTAGCCATCTTCCAAACATGCAGAAAAGTGAATGAACTTGATGCTTTTTAAGGCATTGTCGGGGGCATTTACCATTTGCATTGATCGCTTCAGCACATTACCGTATGAATAGCGTGCTCTGCTGGTGGGTGTGATCACACTAGTGATAATTAGCTGAGCCAGGAGAAACTGTACATCTCTTTGTTTCATACAGATTACATTGCAGGAGAATATTTGTTTTAAATTTGAATTGTTTTATTTAAAAGTAGACATTTTAAGCTTTCTTTAGACATATGTTTCATGTTTGTCTGATAAGTATTTGCGAGTTTCACTTCATTCTTGTGACGTGTTTCAGAAAGATGCTCGCAGAGACCGAGACGGCTGAAAGCACACCCTATTTATTTTCTTTATTTTACAAAAGCACAAGGTTTTGTTGTTATTGTGAGTGTACACAAATAAAAGTAGACCCTTTATAGTCTCTATTGATGTCTTACACTTATCTGCATGCCCAAAAATGACGGAGTATTTTAAGTTGTTTCCGCTGTTATGAGGAAAAAATCCAGCAGGATATAGTAAATCTTTTTAATAGGGGGAAAAAATACTGAGTGCACCTTTAAGCACCACACTGTGGACATTTCACATTGGAACTGCCACCATATGTGTCACGAACAACGTTATGTCATTTTGAAAAATGTTAGCAGAGTCAGGTCATTTTCACGCTGTAAGATCAGGCAGGATTCTGTGCAGGCCTACTGTACTCCAACGAATAACTTAAAAGTATGAAAATATACAAAAAGTATGAAAAAGTGAATATGTGAGGTTTAAGCAAACAAACTTCTCTCTTTCACTCTCATGAATGGATGTCAAAATTTTCACTAAATATTAGCTTCAATATTGGGTTGTTTTTCAACAAAACTCATTGTATGCCTTCAGAAGACTTGTAATATGTCGCACGAGTCGCATTGACTACTTTTATGATAATTTTGCATCCTTTTTGAAGTTTGAAAGCATACTCAATATTCACTGACATTGTATAAAAAAGCAGGACCGAAATATTTTTCAAAATATCTCCTTATGTGTGCTGCAGAAGAAACAAAGTCATACAGGTTTGGACGACATTAGGGTAAATGATGATCAAATTAACATTTTTGGGTGAATTACTCATTTAAAACTCCTGATGTGATGTGTGTGTTTGTGGTTAGTTACCTGCTATATTTAGCCGAAAGGTTGCCACGCACTGTCTTTGCTGGTTTAACGCCCGATTCATTAAAGGAATTATGCAGATCAGGCAACGTCGCCCACAAAATCACTGCTAAACGCAGTTTGCATGCATAATTCCGATCTTGCGGGCTGCTTCTGAACACAATACAGCGGAGGATGCAGCATACCACAGTAATCTGGCATACTCTGCCGGGACTGAACAGCATCACTTCACTACTGTGATCCAGACACCAGAAACAACTCTTTAACATGCCAAAAGTGTGCTCGACTACACCGCGCATCTGGACATATGCCAGGTTGTAACACTCTTCTCCATCATTTGATCATTATTTGATAAATTATTGCCAATATAAGAAAATGTAGACAAACATCTCTTTTAAATAAAATTCATTTTACCCCCTGCTTTCATCTGGCGGTCATAGTGCGATATACAGTAAATTGCACCATGAAATAATGCAAACTATAATGAGCCTAATTTACATAGAAAGGAGTCGTGTCTGCGTGGAATGACAGTGACTTCATTTAATTACTCAAGATGCAGCACAATTTGTATACTGATTAAACTACATTGACGTTGGTTAGTTATTGAGACTCAGCTATTTGCACTGAAATACCACGCACAAAAGTGGTGCAGCTATTTAGTAAATTCACCCCTAAGTGTCTTTGAAGTCCATCCCGAATTGACTGCTGAAGTGCAAAGCATTATGAGATTGCATTCTCTTCGAACTTAGCCGAATTTAGTCATCTTTGAAGGCAACACAATCAGGCCTTTTGAAACAACCTTTGCATTTGGACTGCATCTAGAATAACTTAAAATGCTGCCTAGGTAGGCAGCACACTAGAATTTTGAACAAAGCCAGTATGTCCATTTGCACAGAAATGCTTGCTTCTGCCCATGCCTAAGGCATAAGATGCCACTTTTGATCTTTTCTTTATGGAGAACACAGAATTGTTTTCCTGCAGTCTTAAGGAAGGCCACACTGAGTGTGTGGATGACGGCATTCCGAACAGAGAGAAACAGAAAGAAGGAAATCACATAAACAAACACAAATCTTTATTCTCTTGGGAATGCTGTCGCAAATTTATATGTAAATATTTAATTAATTTGTTTACAAATCTTGGCCGCATTCAACCACCAATATATGTAGGAAATTTGGTAGTATAAATGTACACGGGATGGGTTAAAGTGCTTAAAGTTTGTTCAAACACAATCTGTATTTAACTGTAACAGGCTGCTGGATGCTAACTACTAGCTTTTGATGCTAGGGTTTAGTATAGGCTTTCAATGAAAGACCGCTAACTTGTTAGTATAGCTTAGCTGTGCTGTATTGACAATATGGCGTCGGCAGGTTGCGCATGCGCAGTAAGTTTACTGTCTCTTTAGGACTCCCCGTGAGCTTTCGTCATCATAGCAACCAACACCAGTGATTTTTTTATTTTTCTCTAGCACGTCTGAAACAGTTTCATCGATTCCTATGAACGTCAGCGCGTTCCACGATGCACAAATCACAGCCGTCACGTCCAGCTCGTAGCTCAACGTGGCGCTTGTGATCTTAATGCACAATTAAACAGCACACTTAGCAGTTTGCAGCGTGGTATTATCACTCGTATTTAAAGAGCAATTCTTCAGCAATGCAAGTTACAGACAACTCAGGTAATTGTTTTACGGCGTATATGCTTATATACGACTCGTTATGAGCTAGATTAATCTATATTCAAGCGGCAGGTTCACTGTGGATGTTTCAATAACAACGTAATTTGATCAGAGCGGAATTTGTGTCATTTTCTGGATACGCAACAGGGTCTGTCCACTGAAGTTAAACAGATTTACTGCAAATCTCTAGCGTGATCAAACATTTACACTCCCATTCAAAATTGCACTCGGACAATGATGTACATTATAACACAATTTATTTTCAAACTTTATTGCTATTCTAAACATAAAACTAATCTAACACATACAACATGAAACAGGTTGGTGAGTGATGACAGAATGTGAAATAAATGATCAATACAGAGAAAATGAACTTTATGGAGTCTGTTGACAATGCCTCAAGAACAATTTATCCTTCTTTGAGTCTAAATCGATTTGCAATCAGATTACCCAAATTATTTAACTAATACACCAGCACATTGAGCAAAAGTCTGGAGATGTACTTGCGTGTCGTTGCGTTTCCTTGCGTTGCATTGCTTGGTTCTTTGGCTTTTTGTCGAAAGTTCGTTCTGTTGATGTTTTGGATCTCTTACTACTTCGCTGCTTCTTCTCTACTCGACTCTTGCTTTTCACTGCAGCTCTTCAGCTCCAGATCCTCCGTGCCATCTAGATTCCAAGGAAATCCCCGGGACACAAAGTCCCGAGGAAGCCTCTCACTCTCTGCTCTACGGTTCACACACCCTACGGGAGTCGCGAGTCTTCCTAGCAGAAGGCCTTGTTTCAAAGCCCACCAGCTTCATCCAGACAACAAACTATCAGTGATCTAACAGAGATCCAAAACATCGATGGAACGAACTTTCGACAAAGAGCCAAAGAACCAAGCAACACAAGGAAACACAATGCAAGGAAACGCAACGACACGCAGGTACATCTCCAGACTTTTGCTCAAAGTGCTGGTGTATTAGTTAAATACTTTGGGTAATCTGATTGCAAATCGATTTAGACTCAAAGAAGGATAGATGGTTCTTAAGGCATTGTCAACAGACTCCATAAAGTTCATTTTATCTGTATTGATCATTTATTTCACATTCTGTCACTACTCACCAACCTGTTTCATGTTGTATGTGTTAGATTAGTTTTATGTTTAGAATAGCAATAAAGTTTGTCTGTATTCAAAGATAATTTGACTGTGATATATTATGATAAATAATCCCATCCCTGTTTTTAAAAGATTTTGCTTCAAAGCTATACCTAAATATTTGTAATGACTCAAGATGGTGCCGAGTATGGCTGCTGCGTTGCGAGCTCCGGAACAACATTGTAGTTTTTTGTTTGCTTTGTTTACAATTCTTATGTTGTTTGTCTTGGATGTTGTCTGCCTTATTGTCTACGACAGACAAACACTTTTGGACATTGGTTCTGCAATTACATACCGTAAACCGGACTTCAAATTCCTCAACGCTGACCCTCTGTTTACAAACACGCCAGCGGAGCCCTTTGTCTGGGCTACCCAGCCGCGAAAACGCTGAAGGAAAAGGGAAAACAGAGCCGGCGTTCTCATCAGAGTAAGACGTCGTGCAAATCGACCCCCGCTACCCAGTATTCTACTGGCAAATATTCAGTGTCTGGACAACAAGCTCTGCGAGCTGAGAGCGCGGATCTCTTTCCAACGAGAGACGAGGGACTGCTGAATTATCTGCCTTACAGAAACTTGGATGTCTGCGGAGATTCCAGACTCAGCCATCGAACCCGCAGGGTTCTCCGTGCACCGAGCGGACAGAGCGAAAGACCTGTCAGGTAAAAGCAGAGGTGGTAGTGTATGTTTTATGATCAACAAATCCTGGTGTGATCAGAGGAATGTACATTCTATCAAGTCTTTCTGCTCTCCTGATCTGGAATTTCTCATGCTTCTGTGTTGACCATTCTGGCTACCGAGGGAATTCCCAGCGGTCATTATCACAGCTGTGTACATCCCGCCACAAGCCGACACAGACTGGGCACTCAAGGAACTGTACGGGATTATAAGCAAGCAGGAAACCGTGCACCCTGAGGCCGCGTTCATTGTGACAGGGGACTTTAACAAAGCCAATTTTAAATCAGTTGTACCAAAATACCACCAACACATCAGTTTTAACACACGAGGGGACCGGGTTTTGGACCATTGCTACTCTCCCTTCCGGGATGGCTACAAATCCCTCCCCCGCCCACCATTTGGCAAATCGGACCACTCTTCCATTCTGCTTCTGCCCGCTTACAGGCAGAAACTGAAACAGGAAGCACCCACCCTCAGAACGAATCAGTGTTGGTCGGAACAATCAGACTCTATGCAACAAGACTGTTTTGATCACGCGGACTTGGAGATGTTCCGGTCTGCCTCTGATGACGACATCGAGGTTTACGCTGATAGCGTAACGTGTTTCATCAGACAGTGCGCAGAGGATGTAGTTCCGTCCAAAACTATACAGATCTACCCGAACCAGAAACCTTGGATTAATAGCGATGTTCGCGTGGCACTTAATGCGCTGACCTCCGCTTTTAATTCTGGGAACGCGGAGGAGCATAATCAGAGCGGCAAAACGGCAGTACAGGAACAAGATTGAAGGACAGTTAAACACCACCAAATCTAGAAGCATGTGGCAGGGAATTAATGTCATCACGGACTTTAAAGGGAATAAAAATTCCGCTGTGAACACCGCTGCCTCTCTCCTGGATGAGCTAAATACTTTTTATGCTCGTTTCAAGGGAAATAACACCACCCTCGCGGAGAGAGCTCTCGTGGCCGAAGCTACAGAGGTTTGTTCACTCTCCGTCTCTGTAGCGGATGTAACCTGATCCTTCCAACGGGTGAATATCCGTAAAGCCGTGGGTCCAGACGGCATTCCGGGCCGCGTCATCAGAGCGTGCACGAACCAACTGGCTGGTGTTTTTATGGACATTTTCAACCTTTCCCTCTCTTTGTATGTAGTCCCCACATGCTTTAAAATGTCCACCATTGTGCCTGTACCAAAGCAATCCAAAATCACTTGCTTAAATGACTGGCGTCCTGTTGCTCTGACCCCCAACATCAGCAAATGCTTTGAGAGACTAATCAGAGATTACATCTGCTCTGTGCTGCCTCCATCACTGGACCCACTGCAGTTTGCTTACCGCAACAACCGCTCCACTGATGATGCCATTGCATCTAGAGTACACACTGCTCTCTCCCACCTGGAAAAAAGGAACACTTATGTGAGAATGCTGTTTGTAGACTACAGCTCAGCATTCAACACCATAGTGCCCTCCAAGCTTGATGAGAAACTCCGGGCTCTGGGCTTAAACAGCTCGCTGTGCAGCTGGATCCTGGACTTCCTGTCAAGCAGATGCCAGGTGGTTAGAATGGGCAATAACATCTCCTCATCACTGACCCTCAACACTGGAGCCCCGCAGGGCTGTGTTCTTAGCCCACTCCTGTATTCCCTGTACACACATGACTGTGTGGCAACACATAGCTCCAATGCCATCATTAAGTTTGCTGATGACACGACGGTGGTAGGTCTGATCACTGACAATGATGAAACAGCCTACAGAGAGGAGGTGCACACTCTGACACGCTGGTGTCAGGAGCACAACCTCTCCCTCAATGTCAGTAAGACAAAGGAGCTTGTGGTGGACTTCAGGAGAAGAGAAAGAGAACACAGCCCCATCACCACCAATGGAGCACCAGTGGAGAGAGTCAGCAGCTTCAAGTTCCTGGGTGTCCACATCACTGAGGAACTCACATGGTCCATCCAAACTGAGGCCGTTGTGAAGAAGGCTCATCAGCACCTCTTCTTCCTGAGATGGCTGAGGAAGTTTGGAATGAACCACCACAACCTCACACGGTTCTACACCAGCACTGTAGAGAGCATCCTGACTGGCTGCATCTCCGCCTGGTACGGCAATAGCACTGCCCACAACTGCAAAGCCCTGCAAAGGGTGAGCTTCCCTCCCTCCAGGACATATACACCAGGTGGTGTGTGAAAAAAGCTTGGAGGATCATCAGGGACTCCAGCCACCCGAGCCATGGGCTGCTCTCACTGCTACCATCAGGCAGGCGGTATCGCAGCATCAGGACCTGCACCAGCCGACTTCATGACAGCTTCTTCCCCCAAGCAATCAGACTTTTGAACTCTTGATCTCTCACGATCAATATACATCAGCACTGCACTTTATTAATCTTATTATCTCACACTGGACTGTCATAAATTATATTAACACTGGCAACTGACTATCAACCGACAGCCTGAATGTCAATACAGTACAATACAACCTACTGTACATTTTATATATACTATATATACTATTTTTTTATTGTATAATGTGTATTCTATATTGTGTGTATTGTATACTGTACATTGTATGTTATTATTTGTATATTGTGTTGTGTGTAATTATGTGTATATTAGATTTTAAATTGTGTTGTGTTAATTTGATGTTTATTGTAGATTGGTATATGTCTCATCACTGTCACGACTGCTATGTTGCTCGGAACTGCACCCAAGAATTTCACACACTATTGCACTTGTGTATATGGTTGTGTGACAATAAAAGTGATTTGATTTGATTTAATATTGTTTTCAATAAGCCATGAGAATAATATTACTCCAATAAGTGAATTAATCATAATTCCCTTATTAAAGCTAATTCCTTACAATAGAAATTGTGAGCGGATACAAAGAGACGTTGTATTACGATTTTAATGGTGGAGAATTTTATTCAGACAAATAATCTAGTTATTTGTTATTTATCTAATTTATAATGGTTGTTGAACGTGACTAATTCCATTATAGATTTCTTTACATAATAATGTAGAATAAGGACAGTTTAATTTAATTCCTAGCTCACACATACTAAATATCCTTACATATAATGGTGGGGGTACGTGGGCATTTTAACCTATCCCGTGTACATTTATACTACCAAATTCGCTACAATGCAGAACCAGTGATTTTTGCCATATAACTCAAAACCTGGCTAACAAAAACAATCAGATTTCTCCACTGAACACTAAAGTTCAGTAAGCACAGCTAAAATGTGGAACAACAAGATAAAGCCAAACCCAGAGTTAATGCTGGTCAGTTGATCAGAGTGCTTAAAAATAAAATCATCATTCTTGCTTAGAGAATTATACTAGTGTTTTTTTCCAGTAATTTTTTTCCATTAAGAGTGTTTAAAGGTTATATTTGCCAGAATTTTAGGCTTGTCCTCCATCCAGACTTTGAAGAATTCCCTCTATAGTGAACAATTCTCCTTTGCAAAGTACTGTCCACAATACTGCTTCCATTACCATCACACTAACCATGTTAGAGAGCAATTGATCCTCTATTTGATTATGTTGGAGATGACAAATTACATGAGAGCACATCAATGCAACAGAGTGACCGTTTGAAGATCAATTTTAAGATTTTTACATCATGATTGGAGAATACCTTAATTTGGTGTGATTACCATATCATTTATTATTTGAATTATTTGAAGTCAGAAACAATCCATTTCTTTTTAATTATATAAATTCATCGATAATTGAATAACTGCTGTCTAACTAGTCATGTGAGCAAGTTCAAGGCTTTTCAACCAAACAGTGAGAAATGTCATTATACCATCTAGACTGATCTCATGAAAATTCAACATGTTCACACAGGAAGACGGCATGCTGTTTCCGAGAGTACTCTAAGATAGGCGACATTATGCAGACTTACTGACAAGTGGCATCTCCCATCAGACATGTTTGCATCGGCTCCAGCAAGTTTACGTTCCCCTGTTGTGCGACCAGAAGCTTGTTGCATCAGTGCATGGGAGACCCAGATTCAAATAAGGAAGCAATCATGTTTCTATTATCAGTGATGAGTGAGATGCGGAGGTTGCATTTTTCCCCTCAAACATTACATTTTTACTGCACTGATGGTTAGGTTTAGGGTTTGGGTTGGGGGGTTCAGCTTTTAAAATATTAGGGCTGGGAAATGTAACACATTAATTTCTGCGACTTATATATTTTGTTTAACACGTAAAAAAAAATTAACGCAGTGTCCGTTTTTTGGTACTTCCTGAAACTTCACGTTATAGGAGAAAGGTGTCCTGAATTGTTCCTGGCAAGCTATTCAGCCTCCGATTAGGGTGGGAGCGGGGTTAGGGTGTATGTTGCCTGCCAGGAACAAAAGCAGCACCCTTGTACAATTGACGAAACTTGTTTTTCTCCACTTTCTGCGGCTAAAATTAAAATTTTCAGGAGGTACACGCTCGACTCGACTGCACATCCTAACACAGAAAGGAAACTGATTGTGTGGAACCTAAACCTAACCGATTGTGTCATAAAAAGAAAATGTGAAGTCAAGTCATTTTTATTTGTTTAGCGCCTTTCACAACACACATCGATTCAAAGCAGCTTTACAGAAAATCATGCATTAACAAAAAATTAAACTGTAATATCTATTATGTCTTAGAGTGATCATTGTGTAGTTTGATAAAATACGATTGTGAATTGTGTTTAAAAATAAGTAATTAAATAATAATTGTATTTAGAAACCCAGTGAGCAAGACGAAGGCGACTCTGGCAAGGAACACAAAACTCCATAAGATGTTGGTTAATGGAGAAAAATAACTTTGGGAGAAACCAGACTCAATGTGGAGGCCAGTTCCCCTCTGGCTAACATCATGAATATAATGCCAGTATTACTTAATTATGTATAGTGCAAGTCATGGTTTAAAATTATTAAACTATGTAAGTGTTAAGGGTCAGTGTTTAAACAAAGATTTTGTAAGAACTGTAAGATTAATGACTAATGTCTTTGAAGTTCATCCTGGATTAACTGCAGAAGTTCACATAGATGCAATTGTCCTTGTTAGTTGGCTGATGAAGGGTTTTGTTGGCAATTAATTGATAGTCTGTGTATTCCATTATAAGAGTGTAGTCCACCATTAGACCGAGGTGATGCAGGCAGAGATCAGTGAGGTGCATCACAGTTCAACCGGCTGGTAATTTCGGTGAGGTCCATCCTATGTCCAAGGTTCAGGCAATGGCATATGAAGTATCCCATGTCTTATGGTTGGAGTTGGCATCAGTTCATCCTCTGAAGTCCATCGTAATAGACTGAAATGTGAGATGAAAAATGCAATAGCAACCATGTAGTTTTGTGCTACTTATTTGACACTTTCGGCTCAAGTGATCATTTTGCAAAAATGTTGGTATAGTAACA
This sequence comes from Myxocyprinus asiaticus, assembly GCF_019703515.2. Classification (NCBI taxonomy): domain Eukaryota; kingdom Metazoa; phylum Chordata; class Actinopteri; order Cypriniformes; family Catostomidae; genus Myxocyprinus; species Myxocyprinus asiaticus. The sequence goes on along the minus strand of NC_059356.1, from coordinate 8,008,809 downwards.
TGATTATGAGACCAGGTTGTTACTTTCACACCAATATTAAAAATCCACTCTATCACACATTATACCAAAATCCACTTTAAGGCCGATCGAGGCCAATACCTTTATTCTAGGACTTGTAATAAACATTTTAACATGGATGAAACATAGTTTGAAAAAGTTTAATTTTTCAAGATTTCAAATAGTCAAAAGTGTTTCTAATTGAAGAATCTCCCATGTAGTGTTTGAGGGTTGGAATCCACATCACTGATTTAGTTAAATCCTTTAAATAAACTCATGCATGAAACACAAACTTCCTGAGAGGAGCTAAACAAAGCATAACAAAGTATCTCTGAAGAATCAAAGCATCTGAGTGTATCACAGATCTGCTCTGAAGAATTCAATGCTCCCTTTTCCCAGGAATATAAATCAAGAGGTCACGTTTTTCTTAGAGAGGTAAAAATAACCACTTTTTTACAGACAAAACCAAATGTCCTAAAACTGGTGCGACCACAGCCAGTTCTCTTTTTTGAAAAAAAGGATTTTCTCCCCTTTTCTCCCCAATTTGGCATGCCCAATTCCCGATGTGCTCTAAGTCCTCATGGTGGTGTAGTGACTCACCTCAACCTGGGTGGCGGAGGACGAATCTCAGTTGCCTCCGTGTCTAAGATGTCAATCTGCACATCTTGTCACGTGGCTTGTTGAGCGCGTTACCGTGGAGACCTAGTGCATTAGGAAGAACCATATTATAGCGACCACGAGGAGGTTACCCCAACGTGACTCTACCCACCCTAGCAACCGGGGCAACTGGTTACTTAGGAAGCCTGACTGGAGTCACTTAGTACACCCTGGATTCGAACATGTGACTCCAGGTGTGGTATTCAGCGTCTTTACTTGCTGAGCTACCCAGGCCCCCCAGCTCATTGATATTTAAGAAATTTATCAAGAAATGCAGTTTGAAGCACATCAAAGGTGTGGCATTCATCCAAAACTTGTGCATGTACCATGGCAATATTATGCATTTTTGGACATGTAACATGGTATTTGGTATTTTGGTATTTGGTGTGGTACCTCGAAAAACCACATAAACACCATAGCACATGTATATGGTAATAATTCAAGGGAATGAGCCATAAAAAGTCCTAAAAAGTCAAATCTATCTGTGAGCTGAGGCAAACTTGAGAAAATGTTCAGAGGCAAAACTATTTTCCATGGCTTTTAACACAAAAGGCTGTAGAAAAGCAATTCCACTGACTGAAGAAAACAGGTTCAGAAAAGGGACCTTGATACCTCAAGGCAATGTTTACATCCACAAGCCATGTACCATTGAAAATCCATGATTAAAGTGATTCAGAGAGAACGAGTTGAAACCAAATGTCAATACCACCTCTGTATTCAGCTCCCACATTCCAGGGTTCTGAAAATAAATAATTCCTAAAGTGTCTTTGTCCCTCAATGCAGGGTTATTCAGAAATAAATTGAGATTGCCTATTAAATTCAATTCAAATTTGAATTGAGGTTGGGTGCAGAACAGGATGCAGAATTGTAATTTGAATTTAAGGAAATATAATCAAGGTAACATTTTACATTAATGTTCCCTTTGTTAAAGGTTTATAAAGGTGTGCATTAATGACTAATAATTAATTTAAAAATGCATTACAAATCATTCATATCTGGTTATAACAACATGCAAAAAAGGGTGCTTTCATGCAATACCTGCCAAATAGTGAGCCGTGTAATAAATGCTTAATAACACTTATTTAACATCAGTAACCTCTGAACATGTACCTTAAACATTTAAAGTGGACACATATGTACATTTATCATATACACAAAGTTCAGTATGGTTAAATGGTCATCGGGCTTTATATACTGTGAATGAGCATGAAAAGCTGAAACGTGTTTATGAAGAGGACTTAAGTTAACTAAGACTAGGTAAGTTGGGACAGCACTCGGAGTAGCACCATTATTTTGACAACACAAGTGAGTCAAGACATTACAGTAATGAATCTAAACACTAAGTAAACTGTAACTGTTATCTCACTATAATAGTCTATTTTTGCTGCATTTTTGACATAAATCATTAATTAGGGCATTTTAATTTTTGCTTAATATGTACAAGTATATTTATTAAGCATTTATAACATGTAAGTTAAACTGCTCACTATTTGGCAAGTATTGCATGAATATCTCCCCTTTATTCATGTTGTTATAACTGCATATTAATGATGAATCGTGCATTTGTAAATGGCTTATAAGTCATTAATGAACCCCTTTATAAACCATTAACATATGGAGCATAAATGTAAAGTTTTACCTGAAATTCAAATAATAACGGCTTTTAGTGTAGTTTTTCATAAAACTTTAAATAATCGGTGTGAATTACTCATTATCTTACACAATAGATTATTTCCAAAAAATGCTCACTTTTTTGACAAGTATTGCATGAAAGTCGCCCGTTTATTCATGTTGTTATAACTGCATATTAATGACTAATAATGCATTAGTAAATGGTTTATTATTCATGAATGAACCCCTTTATAAACCCTTAACTAAGGGAGCATAAATGTATAGTATTGCCTGGAATTCAAAGAATAACTGCTTTATATGTAGTTTTTCATAAAACATTTCATTAATTGGTGGGAATTACTCATATTATCATACACACAACATATAAATTATTTTCAAAAACACCATATCATAAAATGTCACCTATAGAATTGTGTATTCAATTTATATTAATTTATGTATTCAATTATATTTTATTAATAAAAATATATAGAATCAACAGATTACAATTTTTATGTCAATATCTTTATTCAGTTATCTGAAAACAATGTGTTGGACATTATGTGGTGCTGAATGACAAAACATATGTTTTGATAACTATGGTAATTGTTTTTATGGTACTCAGAGAAACATGTCTAATCAATTAAATCAATGTATCCTAGCTGTTTAGAATAAATAATTAATTTAGGCATAATCAGTAAAAAATTAATGATTGAATTATTTAAGTTTTGTTACAAAACTTTGTTGGACTTATGAAATTCATCTGTTGTGTGACTGTGCTGAATTTCTTTGAATTGTAATTTAGTGAAACTTGCACTTCCTCTTCAACATCCTCTGTGGCATGACCAATTCAATTCAGATTACATCTCCAAACTTAAAGAAAATTTAAATTTTGTCCAACCATTTGGGCTCATTGGGCAGGTGAGCTGTGCTGTTAGGTTGCAGTATGACAGTCTGAACACAGGGTGTCCCTCTAGGCTCACAAGGAAGATGCGGGCTGTGTGTAGCCCCTATTGTAGAGGTAGCGTTTTGTACATATAAAATGCCTCACGTCTTCATTATCAAAGACCAAAATGAGGAAAACAGGTTTTTCCATCCCTAAACTCCTAAATTACCTGTCAAAACAAGCCGTGACACTTTAGACGAGAGAATTAATTGGATCTGTCGCATTCACTGCACCTGAGTCTGATGTTTTGAGTGAAAGCCTGTTATTCATGCCAGTTTCTCTCCCCTCGCCTGAGGTTACTCTTGAATTAACAGTGCTAAATGATTCATGCTGCATGTTTGAGTGCAATTGGATGTGTACCTCATCAGCAGCACACTAGCAGAAAACAGCTTTAATTTTTGTGGTGAATTACCTCAAGTTTAGCACACCATGTCACACATAGGATGTCCTACTGCCCACGAAGAAAGCAAGATACAGCATTCTGCAGTATTTTCTTTCTGCTTTAGTGGTATGCTAGTAGTTAACGCTATTTGACGTACTTTTTCAGTATTGTAATAACAGTGCTGCTGTGTTTTTGAATGTATGGGCATGTGCGAGCTGAAACGTCCACAGAGTGGCGCCAAATTCGAGCGGTGAAGCAAGTTGTTTTTTCAGTTCTAAATGATGTAATAAGAGTCAAGAGGAATACATATTTAATTATATCTACTCCCAAACCCAACCCCAACCCTAAACCTAACCGTCAGTGGAGTAAGAATGTAATTGTAGAGGGAAAATGCAACCTCTAAACCATGCTCATCATTAATTATGTGAACACTATTACCTTTAAGGCTACGTCTACATTAATCTGGATACATCTGAAAACAGCGTTTTCGTTTTTTGAAACGCTCTCCATCCACATTGCAGCAGTGTGGACTGCCATTTTCAAGCGTTTTCCAAAAGTTGCTAGTCCACACTGAAACCTATGAAAACGCTTAAATTCCTTACTGCACATGCAAAAAATTGCCGTTGCTGAAACGCAATTGTTCTCGTGATTCGTCGCTGGACACCAATTCCGAGTTAACTTCCCATTGCCTTTGTACAACATTCACATTGCATTCCTTCAAAGTAAAATCTATCTTTAACAACGCTATCAAAGTGAATATCATGCACAACAGTGCCGCTATAACACAGGCAGCCATCTTGATTGTTTTGGTTGAATGGACCACATGACAACAAATTCGTCATTGTTTTCAGATATCTCCATTTTCCCAGTCCACATTACAACGCGAAGACAGCATTTTAAAATTTATCCACTTTGGAGAGCGTTTTCAAAAAGCTCAGTTTTCGCTGACAAAAATGCCGTCTCAGTGTGGACGGAAGACAGAATAGAGAAAAAGATGCGTTTTCAAACTAAAACATATTAGTGTGGACGTAGCCTTAGTTTCAACACGGGATGTGAATATAAGTCTGTAATGCTGCTGACACAACACACTTTCAGTCACACCACAGGAGAAGGTAAACATACTTGAACTGAAGCATGTCTGATAGGAGATTCCACTTGTCAGGAACTCATGGGGTCGATGTAAGGGTACTGAAATATTCAGTAGCAAGTAGAGATAGGCCGATATTCGGTTTTAACAATTAATTGGTGCCGATAGGAATTATCAGTTCCCTGTCTGTCACTCACTCGACGTTGTGTCGATGTAGTGACACTAGGGGTTCGATCTTGAGAGCCCCAATCACCTTTGCTTAAAACAGAAAAGGCCAATGAAAACTGGTGAGTGGAATTTGCATGCCACTCTCCGCCCGGACATACGGGTATAAAAGGAGATGGTGTGCATCACTCATTCAGATTTTTTCTTCACAGCCGAATGCATGTATTGTGTTCGTCCTCTCACCTTTCGCTTACGATGCTGGATTTTACGGCACATATCACGGTCGAGTGTTGTGCTTCCCCTGGGCGTTTCGGCGGCTGAGACTGCGGGTGCTAAAAGAGTATATTCAAAAGAGTATATTTTCTTCTAAAAGGGCTCGCGCAAATGCTTGCCGTCTTTTTAAAGATGTCCTTCCACGTTTGCGCTACTGCATGTGGCCGTTATCTCTTCCCTCCGGACAGCCATGAAATCTGTCTCAAGTGCTTGGGGCGCCAACACGTCGAGGCAGCTTTCATGGAAGGGTTATGTTCTCATTGCGAGAACATGCCTATAAGAAAGTTGCGGTCGCGGCTCACTTCCTTCTTCATGAAGCAAGGAGCCACCACGGCTGCTGCCCAACCCGCTCCGTCCTGGGCTGATGTTCAGCCGGCCAGGTCGGCACTGCGGGCGATCTGGATGTGGATATGGGAGCGTTTTCGCCGGCTCAACCCCTGCGGACCTCCCATCCCCCAGCATGCTCGTTCTAATCAGAAGAGCTGTTGAGCGATACAGACCATCTGCCTCAGGGGCGGATTTAATGTGTTGTTTGCGGCTCGCGACGAGGATGAGCTTTTGGTCGCAGAATCAGAGGGCGGTAGAGCACAGGATGAGGCGGACACTGAGATGGCAGCCATGCTTGCTCGGGCGGCTGCGAATATCGGGCTGAAGTGGAACCCTCCACCCTGCCCTGAGCGTTCGCAGCTGGATGATTGGTTTCTGGGCTCGGAGCGCGACTCACGGCCGCGCCCCGCCCCGGTGCCTTTCTTCCCTACTTGGGTAAGTGCCCTCTCCCCCCTTAACGGGACTAGGGAGATGCCTTACCTAACTCGCTGGAAGGTCACGACATGGTTGAGTGCTCACTGCAAGGCACGCAGCAGCTTGACCGTGTCTACACTTCCGTGCCTCGTGACACAGTTCAGCACCAGCAGTATTTCCTATAGGAACCCCTAGTGTCACTACATCGACACAACGTCGAGTGAGTGACAGACAGGGAACGTCTTGGTTACTGATGTAACCTCTGTTCCCTGATGGAGGGAATGAGACGTTGTGTCCCTCCTGCCGCGGCGCTGAACCGGCCGCTGACATGGCCGGGACTCTCTATCGGCTCTCAGCATAAATCTGAATGAGTGATGCACATCATCTCCTTTTATACCCGTATATCCGGGGCGGAGATTGGCATGAAAATTCCACTCGCTAATTTTCATTGGCCTTTTCTATTTTAAGCAAAGGTGATTGGGGCTCTCAAGATCGAACCCCTAGTGTCACTACATCGACACAACGTCTCGTTCCCTCCTACAGGAAACAGAGGTTACATCAGTAACCAAGACATTATCACCAAAAATCAACGCTAACAGCTGCCCATTGTTTTTTTTTCCCGCTGTGCTCCTTCTCCGGAGGATTCTACAGTTGGAAAGGCTTAGTTCTACAGTATAACAGCGGCCTCCAGAGGTAAAATAAAAATAATAACTGACACCTTGGTTGAATTTGTTGTATATAAATCTTTCATCATTGACAATATTTATCCATATTTTGACCCTAATGTTAATGCATATTTTCTTATATATGAAAACATGCCCCGTCAGCACATACATCATGTCTCCAACTTAAATATATATATATATATATATATATATATATATATATATATATATATATATATATATATATATATAATTTTTTTTTTTTTAATTTTTTTTTTTTTTCACCACCTCAGTTATTGGTATTGACAAAATCCACTATTAGTCGACCTGTAATAGCAACATGTCAGCATGACTTCCTGTACAATCATACTGAAAAATAAAGCATGCTCAAATATATGCAATGCTACCTTAGAATCTGGTAAAAAGTAGGTACAGTATCTAAGAAGTCATCATAATCATACTGCCTACCTTGCAGCCTTTGTATCAGGTGCACACTTTTGATGCTGCCTTACAAAGGCAGCTCTAGGTTTAGAAACAGAGTCATTATTTTGCATTCGACTCGCCTTATCTAATTATCTGTTTGGCTATTAACTGCAGGGAAATAACGATCTTACAGACTGGTCTGAAGGAACTGTGAGACACAAATTTAGTATTGTTACAACTCCTGTATTAAAGTGCAGGCTTGATTTATGTGAGGTCTTCGCGGAGCTGTCGTGATGGAGGGGTCGTATGCTGAGGGTCCTGATTAATGCATCTCCCTGAAGCTGCTGCAGTGCTTGCGCTGGGTTGAGCCATGAGAGAGCGGCCTGTCTCAAGCACAGAGCACAGTCATAAAAATCACTCAGGGTCTTAATAGCGGCTGTCATAGCAGTAAACAGTGCCAAGGTAACAAGCTGCATCTGGGAAAACAAACTCGACTGAGGATGAATGTTACAGCACAAACATTATACAGCAAGTTAAATAAGACTAAACGACAGCCAATAACTCAAACGTGGTACATGAATTTAGCATTGATTCATTTCAGCTATTCTCTTTCTTTAGAAAAAAAAACTATGCTAAATGCAAATAATGAAATTCAAGAGCACATCTTGTACTCAAAAAATGCCACAGGTGCTGGAAAATAGTACTGGATGTTTCCCAAAAATGAAAACATGAATCCACATCCAGGCACTCATGTAGAATTTCAATATTAAAAAGCCTTTATTAGAGGGGCTACATCTTAAAAAAGCACCAGCGCTTATCGGCCCAAACAGGCCTTCATCAGGGTGTAAAATAATGGAAAAACAGGAAGTGGCTTACATAGCCTCACATGTGTGTACATATGCTCTGCCACAGGTGCTGGCCACTAGAGGTATTAAATTATAAAACACAAATAATTAAAAAAACAAATCAAACATTTAAGTATTATAACATTGTAATATAAAGCTAGTAATATACAGTATAAAGATAGTATATAACCATTAGCGTTATGTCTATATCATACGGTAGATTACATCTGAAATATAATCTATAAACTCAAATTGTAATCAGTAATGTAATCTTTTATATTACACTATAAGTAATATAATCTGATTACGTTTGGATTATTTTAGGAATACTTTTGAATTTAAATGATAAAAGTATTTACAAATTAGTACCAATTAACACTCCTATCATTAAACATAATAAACATAAAATAAAATAGTAACTTGTTATTTCTCAGTCTCTGAGTAAAACAAATGTGCTTAAAGGGTCATTAAAAATATAAAACAGTAAAATTTACATAAATCCTACATAGTTAGGATAGCAAAATAATCAAGCTTATCTGTTTAAAGACTATGTGACAAATGAAACTTTACTGAATTTGAAAGTAGAAAGTAGAATGTAGAAAGTAGCCAAATTAGATGATGTCAAATTTGCTTGGTGTTCCATCATCCATGAAAATCTTAAACAAAACTATACAATATAAAAGAAAAAATTCCCAGATGACATTAAATACAGTTCACTTACAACCAGTGTTGGGTAAGTTACTCAAAAAAGTAATCCACTACAAATCACTAATTACTTCTCAAAAACTTCAAACAGATTACACTACACATTACTTCATGGCAAAAGTAATCACATCCTAATTACTTTACTTTTGAGAAATTTTCTACTGACTTAACTTCTTTAAATTACTAATTACTTTACTTTTAAATAACGCTCTAAAACACTTTTCACAGAAACGTTTGTTTTTCCACGCAACCAGTCCCCACAATGACTTGTTAGTGACTCTTCAACTGTTAAACAAACACAAACAGACCTATATATGAACAAAATTCTTGTTTTAAATGGATTATATTATACAAAAATATTATTTTAAAAATATGTGTAATTTACCTAATTGGAAGTCCGTAACTGTAACTGATTACACAAATTAAAAATGTAATGTGTTACCCTCTTTTTTGACTAAAGAATTAATTTGAATACAGTAATTCATTTCTTTGTAATCAGTTTACACCCAACAGTGGTTACCACAAATATAAACATGTTTTGTGCACAATATGTTTTGGTTAATTATTTGCTTTCAACAGCTTGAAACCAACAAAATTACATTTTGTTTGATAAACAATATTGTAACAATATTGTACAAAAGAGTATTGTGTTGGATGGCCACTTGATGTCCAATTTACAATTTGTTTCCGAAAGCAAATCCAGTTGAGGAGCACTGCTTTGAGGCATGCCTATGACAAATTGACATTGACAATGTTTTGTCAAGTCAGTGACAGGTATGAAATGTAATATTTGCCTAAATTGAATAAGGGTGATGGATAGGTTTTGTATTTGACAGAGAATAAAGACAGCAACATGCATCAGACCTGACATGTCCCTGGTTTTTACTGTAGATGCATGTGGTTACTAAAGTCGGCCACTTGCATTAGCTTAATCAGTCATATCTAGGTCATTCTGCAGTTGCTGTCCAAATGTCCTTGCACGTGACTGTGGAATCGTAGGTAAAAATAATTAAGGGCATGCTTTTATCTGTGTCAGGTGTAGATAACCCATGATATTTTCATTTAGAAGACAGAGAATGCTAGCTTAGCTCACACTATTATCAGTGTATCAGTCACTTTTTATTAAAATGATAAATAAACCCAATCAAAATGTATCCCATGGGGGAAGGAACAAAGAAATTAAGCTGATAGAGGTTTAGAGAGATTTTTTGAGTGTCTCTGCATCATAAACTATAGTATTTTATAAAAGCTCATATAGGATGCTGTATTCAATTCATTTATTCATTATCATTTTCTGCACATTCATCTTTGTAAAAGCTGCAAAGGGTGCCTTTATGTTTTAAATGCAGTCTCTATGAGAGTTTTAAAGCAGTAGTTCTCAACCTTTTTGACTCCATAGCCCCCCATTGTCAGAGAAAATATTTGAAGGCCCCCAATGTAGGCTATTAGATATTCATATTATAAGATATATCTATTATAAGATATTTCCTCAGATACTTCTACTGTAATGATGACAAAGCTTGTTTTTCAAAGTTTTTTAATGTAAGAAACTACTAGCGTAAATAGATTAAAACAATTAATCATGATACATTTTGTGATTCCAGAAATGTCTAGAACTGTATGTTCTTCATAAAAATCAAGCTGTTAAAGGGAGTTATTACATTTTTTTTAGTAAGTTTAATTATAATAATTATATAAAAATTATAACAATCTACCTTATTTTAAATAATTTTAAGAGATCTTGAGGCCCCCCTGGAAGTGTGCTAAGGCCCCCTAGTGGGTCCTGACCCCTTGGTTGAGAACCACTGCTTTAAAAAAAAACAAAAAAAAAACAGCACATTATCACTTTCATTTTCAATCTTTATTAAGGGTTTAATCAATAAATGAACAAAAGGAATTTATTTTCTGAAACTGCTTTGCGTTCGTCGCAATAGTTTCACGAGTTCACCTGCCCATATAATCTTTGATTGATAAAGGGTAGATGTACAGTATGTGGCGTGTTGTCCGCAAAGGAGGGGCTTGAGGATGAGGCTCAACTCGAGCTCTAAATTTACCCCTCTAAGGTACTACTTAATGTATGGAGGAAGCTATAGGGCAGGAATGCTTTGAAGATTGAGGGTGGAGATGGGGAGGTTTAGAGATGCTGGAAAGACTGTCACTACAATGAGGTAAGCGGCGACTTATATACTCTGCAACCAGCAGGTTGATTGGAAGATTAGATGAGTAAGCTCCTTCCGAACCTTCGTTTAAGCACTCCATTTTGTGTTCCCTCAAAAAGTTTTGCGTTTCCTCGCAATAAGTGTTTAATTTCCTCCTATAAGTTTTGTGTTTCCTAGCAATATGAGCATCATACGACCCTGCATCAGTGTGGAGTGGCATGAAACAACTCACAAATTACAGGACTCCTACCCCCAACCCTGTGGTGGACCAACAACTGGCTGACGACCTGAATGTGTTCTACTGCAGATTTGAAAGGCCCAATTTCACACCCCACACCCACTCTGACCTTCACTTCACACAAACACCAACACCTCCTGCAACCTCCCTCCTCCCCCCTCCTGCTACTCAACCTGCACTTAAGATCTGTGAAGATGACGTGAGCCGGGTCTTTCGGAAAAAAAAGTCGAGGAAAGCTTCAGGCCCAGATGGCGTCTCACCAGCGTGTCTTTGATCCTGTGCTAACCAGCTGGCCCCCATCTTCACACAGATCTTCAATAGATCACTGGAGCAGTGTGAAGTCCCATGCTGCTTCAAACGCTCAATCATTATTCCTGTCCCAAAGAAACCAAAAATCACAGGACTTAATGACTACAGACCTGTCGCCCTGACGTCTGTGGTCATGAAATCATTTGAGAGACTGGTGTTGGCCCACCTGAAGAATATCACTGGATCCTTTCTAGATCCCCTTCAATTGTTTATCAAGCAAACAGGTCCTGCAACATCTGGACAGACCAGGGACATATGCAAGGACTTTTTGTGGACTTTGGCTTTCAACACCATCATCCCAGCTATACTCCAGAATAAATTACACCAACTCTCTGTTCCCATGTCTATCTGTCAGTGGATTACCAGCTTTCTGACGGACAGGCAGCAGCATGTGAGACAGGGAAACTCACTTCCAGCACCTGTACAATCAGCACTGGTGCCCCACAGGGATGTGTGCTCTCCCCACTACTCTTCTCCCTCTACACCAATGACTGCATCGCCAAGGACCCCTCTGTTAAGCTCTTGAAGTTTGCAGAAGACACCACTGTCATCGGCCTCATCCGAGATGACGATGAGTCTGCATACAGAAGGAGGTTGAACAGCTGGCTGTCTGGTGCAGTCAAAACAACCTTGAGCTGAACACGCTCAAAACGGTGGAGATGACTGTGGACTTTAGGAGGAACACCCCAACACTGACCCCCCTCACCATTCTAAACAGCACTGTGGCAGCAGTGGAGTCATTCAGGTTCCTGGGCACTACCATCTCACAGGACCTGAAGTGGGAGACACACATTGACTCCATTGTGAAAAAGGCCCAGCAGAGGTTGTACTTCCTTCGCCAGCTGAGGAAGTTCAACCTGCCACAGGCGCTGCTGATACAGTTCTACTCAGCGGTCATTGAGTCTGTCCTCTGCACTTCAATAACTGTCTGGTTTGGTTCAGCTACGAAATCAGACATCAGAAGACTACAAAGGACAGTTCAGACTGCTGAGAGGATTATTGGTTGCCCCTGCCCCCCCTTCAAGAACTATACACTTCCAAAGTGAGGAAAAAGGCTGGAAAAATCACTCTGGACCCCACTCACCCAGCCTACTACCTTTTGAACTGTTGCCTTCTGGCCGACGCTTCAGAGCTCTGAGCACCAGAACTGTCAGGCACAGGAGCAGTTTTTTTCCCTCAGGCTATCCATCTCATGAACAGTTAAATTTCCCCATTGAGAAATAACTATGTGCAATACACAGTTTAGTCTTTTTTATATTTATCTGACACATTCAACCTCTTCTGCTATTTCATTCCTCTAAAAAAAAAACAAAAAAAAACAAAAAAAACATTTGCACTGTACATAACAGATAACAGATTTGTATTAGATTTGCACTACGTATGTGTATGTGTGTATGTATGTATGTGTGTGTCTCTGTATGTACGTATGTGTATCATTTTTTTTTTTTTTTTTTAATTATTATTATCTATGTCTTGCTGCTGTTTTTGTATTGTTTTTGTATAGTTGTGCACTGGAAGCTCCAGTCACCAAGACAAATTCCTTGTATGTGTAAGCATACTTGGCATTAAAGCTGATTCTGATTCTGAATAGTTTGTGTTCCCTCAAAATAAGTTTTGTGTTCCCCCTCGCAATAGTTTGCATTCCCTTGCAATACATTTTGTGTTCCTTTACAATTGTTTAAGTTCCCTCGCAATATATTTTGCGATCCCTCATTATAGTTTACATTTTTTGTTGGCACTGAGATTTGTGTTCCTTCCCAATAAGTTTTGCATTCCCTCACAATAAGTTTTGCGATCTCTTGCAATATTTTGCATTCTCTCACAATATTTTGCATTCTCTCGCATTAAGTTTTGTGTTACTCTGCAATAAGATTAGCATTCGCTTGCAATAGTTTTGCATTCTCTCGCATTAGGATTTGCATTCCTTCTCAAAAAGTTTTATGTTCCCTTGCAATAGTTTGCATACCTTCACAATAGTTTGCATGCCATCACAATATGTTTTTTGTACACTCATAATAAGTTTGGGTTCCATCACAATTCGTTTTGCATTCCCTCGCAATAGTTTGCATTATCTCACAATAAGTTAGCATTCCCTTGCCACTGCATTTCCTCGCAATAGATTTATCCATCCATCTCAAGAATTAAAGTAATAGTTCTCCCAAAAATAAAAATTCTCTCATCATGTAATCACCTTTTTGTCATCTCAAACTAATTTGACTTTCGATCTTCCGCAGAACACAAACAATGATATTTTGATGGAGATATGATGTGAATATACAGTATCCATACAATCAGTGTTGGGTAAGTTACTCTAAAAAAGTAATTAATTACTAACTACTAATTACATCTTCTACAGTGTAATTAGATTACTGTACTAATTACTCTGTCTGAAAAGTAATTGCATTACTTATTACTAATTACTTTCTAAAACCCTTATCAACATCGACCAGATGAAAAATACAAGGATAGACATGACACTGTTCTTTTAATTCTTTCAAATAAATCATATAAAATCAAATAAATTATTCATGAACTGGCCAAAGAATTTAAAGGTGCTATATGTAAGATTGACAACAAGCATTTGAAATGGGTACTGCAGTCCAAATTCAAAATATTGGAGAGTTGTCTGCCCTGCCCCAGACTTGGAATCTGTTATCTCTGATTCAGTTTGTTTGTTGGCTTCCATGGCTGCAGCACACAGTGTTGTTTGCCTGCAAACTTGTTCAAATCTGGCAACCCGGCAGTGTCAAAATACTACTGGTGAGTGGGCAGTGGGCGGGATCACACTGGCCAAAACATAAACAGAAATTCTGGCCCAGAATGGAAATTTCAAATTAGAATATACTGGCTGCAGTATTGTTATCGGAGAAGCCAGTATTTCAATTTAGCATGTTTCCTAATTCTCCAATGACATATTATGGTCATTTTATGATTTAGTACAGTAAAAATATTACATATAGCACCTTTAAGGTGGCTTAAATTAGAATACATTTTACATTATACATTTTAACATTAGGCATTAGATTTTGTTTTTAAATTCACTATTGTTTTATACAGAATTGTTCTATAGACTATACAGTATTTAACACAATTACATCAGAAGTAACTGTAATTCAATTACTGAAAAATTAAGAGTAATCCCTTACTTTACTTTTTCATTGAAAAAGTAATTTAATTACAGTAATTAATTACTTAGTAATGTAAACCACTGCATGCAGTTCAAGTGAATGAACCCAAAACCGATCGCAACCGAAAGCAAGTGAACCCAAAAACAATTGTATCTCTTCAAGAGACATGAATTAAACCACTAGAGTCATATTGATTACCTTTTTGCTGCCTTTATGTCTTTTTTGGATCTTGAAAATTTGGTCCCCATTCACTTGCATAACTTGCATTTCCTTGCATGGTTTTACTACAGTAACCATTGTTGAACTCAGCCGCGGCCCGTGCATTAAAATCTATGCCTTCAGTGTGATTCATGCCATTAAGAAAACACAGTTGCACAATGAATAAGACACTGGAGGTATATCATACATTATGTGGCAGTCAACTAATAATACCAATTGACATTTTAAAAACACGTCCACGCACGAAAACCAGAACCAATGAAGTCTAATACCAAGAAAAAGCTCTCCAAGAATACTTGTGATTTAAATTTTGCTTGCAATAAATGTTGTTTCGTCACGGTACATGGTTACTTTTCAAAACTTGATCCGACACTGAATGCTCCAGCAGCCTAATTTACACTTAGAAAACTCATGATGTTGCTATAACAATGCAAAAAGCACTTACCAGTTTACTTGAAGTGAAAATCAGTCCTCCTTTCCTCTTTAGTTAATCAATCGCACAATCATGCAGAACATCTTAGGTTTTTAAATCCATAAGGATCTCTTTCTCAACGGCAATACCAGCAGTGATGACAGCCGATTCGTCAGCAAGATCTCGCGCTCTTCGCTTTCATATTACGTACATCACTTAAAGCATGATTGCGTCACTCAAGGCCAGCTAGAAGGCCTGGACTGGGACATATACTAAAGATCACACCCACCAAGAACAAATAAATCAATCTGATTGGCTGATGAATCTGACAGTCTGACTTTAGATGCCTATTTACTGCAGTGTTGAGGGATTCTGTGGAAATTCTGAAGCGCTGACAGGGCGGAGCTCAGACTCACGCGCTGCTTCGGCTAATAAGCATGGCTTTGGAAATGCGATTTGTGAAACAGTTGTCACACTTTGCTTGTAAGCATCAAGGAATGCATTCTGATTGGATAAACATTTTGTTTTTTGCTATTCATTTGTAGATGAATTATGAGTGGAAATCGACAGAAAAAACAAAGGCAAAAAGGTCCATGAGAAAATATTTATTTATTAGGCATGTTACACCAGCAGAGAAGGCTTTACTGGCCCTGAGAAATCACCACTGGTTGAACTATATATCAACAGTAATTATAGTTCAACTAAGGTATTTGTAGTAAAACCGTAACCACAAAATTTACCATGGTTTCACTGCAGTGTCAATATTTTAACAAGGATATCAATGGTAAAATTTATAATTTTTATATTTCAATATAATGATACCATTGCTGTGATATGAAAGTACTCATAACATGATTTTAGTTAAACAGCACACCATTAGCTGTTAGTGTCCACAGTAATAGCTAAAGCTCCTCTAGAGCAAGCTGGAATCTACAGCAGGATATAAAATGTGCATCTTAAAATAAGGACTTCAACCAGCCAGCATCTACAGCAACATTCACTTGTACCCAGTTTTAGTGTACAGGTCTCTTGATCTTCTCTCTCTTGCAATGTTTTTTCTTGTCCCCAGTTACACAAACAACAAAATGTGAATCCATAATTTTTTTTTTATCTCTTTTTCTCTCTCTCTCTCTCCTCTCCTGCCCTGACTTAATAATACATGACATGAGAGGTTTTTAGATGGCTGCTTTTTTTACTTTGGCAGTTGCTGGGAAGAACTGACACAATATGGTGAGTCAGGATTTGTGCAGCCAACTGAACAAAACTGAAAAAGCATGTGTTTGCGGCAGACGCATTGAGTGACCAGTACACTTTGCTAAATTTATCATATCTCAATATTTTGGTCTTCTCTCCCAAAAGAGGCTACATTTGAAATGCATATATCTGCTCAAAGTTAGTTTGGACAACTTTGACAACTGGTCTCAAAGCTAGCAGCTAACTCCAGTTTTGATTTCATGAGGTCTAAAATATTCAAGTGTATGTTAATGAATGTCTATTCCCCACCAGAGATTGTGTGGTGCCATCATCAAGGACTCAGGACCAATTTATTTTTGCCATAGCTTCACAATCACAGTTTTATCCTTTGCTGCATCATCTCCACATCCACCTCTAAGCCTCAACGCTGAGACTACATTACCTGGGATGGTAATTCATACCCTGAAATTCAAGAAATTTGCTGCTGGAAGCTCATAGCTAAAGCCACTGTATTAACAGATACATTTTAAAAACCTTTAATTTCTCTTCCATTTGCTGCTGTTTCAAATACATTAATCCTTATTAAAATTTACAAGGTGTCATCACTTTCTGCTCTATAAGAGTGATGCAAAACTATACAAGGTTTTACAAGTGCTATTCCAGTGTAATGAATATGTCTCTATGTTTATCTGTCACAAAAAGTTCTGCTTTGCGAACAATGCAACATCTTCCTTGTTTTGCGTTGTTTCTTTGAACTGTCTGACAAAAATGTATGGTTAAAATGAACTGAATGGATCTTGCGTTGTGTATCTGTTTCACAAACACAGACTTTGGTATAAAATGTTGCCTCTGTTCCAAAACCTACAGATCGTACTCAACCAGAATGGCCTTTTTAACACCACGGGTGCCACAGTAATTATTCATTAGCATATCTAAACCACTGAGTGGGGCTATTACCATAGAATTTCAGTAGAAGAGAGCTGAGTGCCTCGCAACGCCACAACCAGTCCAGTTGGTGGCGGTAATGCACCTTAAACTGGTTTTTCCAACCACCATAAAATAGAAGATGAAAAAGGACAAGAACAACGCCACCACAGTTGCGTCCAAAACCAAAGGTAGCTGTATTGTTGCCTCACTGCCCTATCAGTCTATGACTCAACAGACAGCATTTGCGTATGAAGGTACCTCTAGAAACTGATTTCGGACAGGCTACTGAGGCAGCATAAAGTCACATCATAGCTAGGATACCAGCAACTGATTAACGCCAACTGGTGTCCAGTAAAGGTAACACGTCTGCTTCATTGTGGTTCGATTGGACTAAATGGTCTAATAATCTAGAACAAAATCAAGAGAGTTTTGGCAATAACCAA
Organism: Myxocyprinus asiaticus; assembly: GCF_019703515.2. Classification (NCBI taxonomy): domain Eukaryota; kingdom Metazoa; phylum Chordata; class Actinopteri; order Cypriniformes; family Catostomidae; genus Myxocyprinus; species Myxocyprinus asiaticus. The sequence continues at coordinate 7,991,283 of NC_059356.1, read as the reverse complement.
GTGTATATTTAATAACTGCAATACTACTTTCTCGCAAGAAATGGAATTCACAAATTGTCTATCAACGACCTCTTCGGCCACCATTTTTTTTCTTCAGCTCAGCCGTTGAGGAATGGCGTACATAGTATTGTGGGATTTCATAGGCAGCGAAGGATACATCTATAACTTCGCTGTGAGAGGAGCCTTTAGTGTTGCACGGTATGCTGGTGCCACATTACTACCATGGTATTCAAGCATCAAAGAACTGCAGGTACCAGCAGTTTTACATGAATTACAGTTGTATGTAAAGCAGTATATTCCCAGATAGTAGTGGTATTCAGCTGAACTTGGTTGTGAACAGGGTTGGGAGGGTTACTTTTGAAATGTATTCCACTACAGATTACAGAATACATGCTGTAAAATGTAATTTGTAACGTATTCCATTAGATTACTCAAGGTCAGTAATGTATTCTAAATACTTTGGATTACTTCTTCAGCATTGGTAGATTTTTTCACTTGTTTTGACTATAAAAACTCTGCCACTACAGTAAGACAAAATACACATGTTAAAAATACATTCTCCAAAAAACCTAAATATCTTATGCAGTGTTGTTTCTAAAACAAGATAAATCAAACTGATCTTGTTTTAAGGATTTATAGATATTTGTACAGGAAAACAATACAAAAATTACCAAGAAAATGATTTTTGCCCTAATATCAAAGGTCTTACTAGAAAAAAAAGAAATTATGATCCAACGTGAATTTTCTTGATAAACAAATATGATCGTGCCTGGTAACGTGCATGTAAAATGGCTAGAAATAATATTTTAGCTTAGCGTAAAGCTGACAATTTACACAAGGTTTATTTCTATTTCTTCTGCTCCAAACTTCAAACGTACTTCTCTGTCTGCTCGTATGAATGTAAGAAATTGTTTCACCGCTGTTCAAATGCACTTTGGATCGCATCATTTATATGTATACATTTTTCCATCTGAAAGGACTAAATATTAAATGAAACAAATGACAATAAAATGCAAAGTAATCTCTTCAGTAATCAAAATACTTTTTGAATGTAACTGTATTCTAATTACAAATGATATAAATTGTAACTGTAGAGGAATACAGTTACTTATATTTTGTATTTTAAATACGTAATCCCGTTACATGTATTCCGTTACTGCCCAACCCTGGTTGTGAATCGGTATTGGCAGCTCACCGTAGTAAGAGTATGTATCCGAGCCCAGTGCTGTGATAGTGGCTGTTCAGACAGGATGCTAGATAAAGTGAAACAGAATGGAACAGATCGTGAATGGGGATCTTTAGATGAACTTATGAAACTGAACTCCTTCCCTGACACAGCATTGAAAAACGCATTTCTTGTGCTGAAGACGCTGAAAAGAGAGCAAGACGCAACAGCCAAAGCCCTTGTCTTAGTCATCATCAGTGCTTGGCACACATCTAAAAAAAATTGTGTTTGCAATCGAATGTGCAGTTTTATTTTAAATTCGATTTGAATTTTCAATTTTAATTGTTCAGCTTTACTGCCTTTTTTTGAGATTCCATTTCAGTTCATATACAATGTATTCAATAGATAGCCAGGCATTAACTGTAACAGCATTGCAATATACAGCGTCATCCCTTTGACCACCCACTGCAGTTCTGATACTCTTCAAACTCTGTCCTATTTAGTGGATCTAGAGGGCGGTTGTGTAAAATACACAGAATACTGACCAGGGACCCCCAAAATCCCCCTCTAAACACGCAGTATTCAATAATGCTTTCTCCTCATTCCACTTCTACATTAAAAATCAGCTCTTCCTCCACAGACCTCAGGAAAGCCAAGGAAGGCCCACTCACAAATCAATACCAGCATCAGAGAGAGAAAAGCAGTGCTGCCCCTCAGCTGTCTCTCTCTTGCATAAGAATGCCTGACTGTGAAATTGGCCATTCTGTGTGAGATGTGAGGGGAAAACACTTTAGTGATCCTCAGCTATCAAATCCTTACAAAACAAATCCCTGCAGCTGCTTTTTTCTGGATAACTGGTTGAGAATAGCCAATTAAATTATAATGGAGAATGTTAGGTATGCCCAATTAGTTTTGACATATTGTAAGCTTTAAAGGGATATTTCAACCAAAAGGAAAATTCTGTAATCATTTACTCACCCTCATGTAAATGGGGTATGGACGGTTTGGACTTGATTTCATCCAACTCAAAAAGTAAATGACTAATTAATTCACAAAAATTTTAGTCAGATTACTGCCTTTACTGATTACTTCATCTAAAAAGTCATCAGTGTTGGGGAAGCAGTTCAAATCTGCATTTTGTCCCACTCTTTTTCCCATCCAATTCTTCGACCATCCACTCTTTAATATATCATTTAATACTACTTAAAATAATAGATAAAAATTCATATAAATATTGTCGTGGTGATTTGGTCACGGTGAATGTCGAGTACAGTCTTCTTCTTACGGCTACTCGCTTCTGGGGTCACCACACCGGACCATCCGTGATCTGCATATTTGACTTGGCACAGGTTTTATGCCAGATGCCCTTCCTGACGCAACCCCCAGTGGCTGGGGGACTCTCACTTACACCTATGGAGCAATTTAGAGTCTCCAATTCACTTAACCTGCATGTTTTTAGAGTTGAGGAGGAAACCGGAGCACCCGGAGGAAATCCACGCGAACATGGGGAGAACATGCAAACACCACACAGAAAGGTCCAGTTGAGCCGGGACTCGAACCTGGGACCTTCTTGAATGTCAAGTACAGTAATATGTTGTTAATATAGTTACCATGGTTAAGTTTGTGGTTACTGTAAATTTACAAAAAATACCATGGTGAAACCATGGTTACTATAGTAAATCCAAGGTTATTTTTTCTAAGATAAGGTTAAGGTTAGGTTTAGGGGTAGGGGTTAATGTAGTGTGTCTGTGGGACTCTAAATAAACACAATAAACACACTGCAGTGATGCCCATACAGTATGTTATTATTTAAATATGGGTGCAAATAATATCTGCCACTATTTGCACTGGGGTGTAAATAGCAAATACCATTATTTGCACCAGGGTGCAAATAACATCTGCCTTTATTTACTCCATTAGTGTACTCTACAACTGCTTTGAGATACTGGTCTATATCCCTTCAGGAGTTTAGACCCATAAAATTGTCTACCCTAATAGCACACGTACATCACGTACAGCATCTATTTGATGTGTTTAATCTGAAAGATGTATTTTTGAGGTTGTTTGCTAATCTGCAAGGTGTCTATAAGATGTTTCCTCTCGGATGTCAATAAGACATTCAGCAGATGTCTTTGAGGCATTTATGATTTAGATTGTTTGTTAATCTGATCTATTTAAGATGCTAATTGAGAAGTTATTTAGATTGTGATGCTTTCCAGATGAAAAGATCTAAAACAGACATCTCAGACCCTCTTTACACATGGCATTAACATGCGTTTTCTGTGATCAGATCATGATCGGATCATGCTTGACCACATAAAATGACAGGTGTAAGTGCACCCAAGACGCATTGTGATCTGATCGTAATCGGATTACTGAAACCACATTCAGAGGTGGTCAGGAACAGATTCTGACCGCATTCAAAGAAGGTGTAAATGCAAATGCATTTTCGTTATCTGGATACAGCTACTTAAGTAATGAATTATGTGATAAGGTTCCGCTACAGTCATCTGTTGTTAACGCACTGTGTTGTGTGTTCTTGCCTTTTTCTGTTAATTCAACCATCGCAATGTGAAGAACACAACAGACACTGCTATCTTACAATCTTGTTACATGAACAAGAACAATATCCCATTAATTATTCCACTGGAATACACTTGGAATCTCACATTTCTCTCCTCAAATCCCCACTTGCTCATGCCTCTCTCCTGTCTTCTAATCATGCGCATCACACATGAAACCAGTCTTCACTTGGGCATTTCAGATGAAGCACATTTTGCCAAGCACCGAACATGGGACAAATATCATAAATTTGCTTCAGCTACCCTAAATTTAGCTTTGGCAGCAGGGAAAACATTTTCAATGAAGGAAAAACCCTGATTGTTAAAGTGTTAAAAAGCATTTTAATTATCCATCAATGGTTTTTCATTTTCCTTTATTTTTCTTCTCCCCTTTTCGGCATGCCTAATCCCAATGTGCTCTAGGTCCTCGTGGTGGCATAGTGACTCACCTTAATCTGGGTGGTGGAGGACAAATCTCAGTTGCCTCTGCATCTGAGACTGTCAATCCATGCATTTTATCATGTGGCTTGTTGAGCATGTTACCGCGGAGACCTAGCGCGTGTGGAGGCCCACGCTATTCTCCACGCCATCCACGCACAACTCACCACGCACCCCACTGAGAGCGAACCACATTATAGTGACCACGAGGAGGTTAGCTTAACGTGACACTACCCACCCTAGCAACTGGGCCAATTGGTTGCTTAGGAAGCCTGACTGGAGTCACTCAGCATGCCCTGGATTCGAGCTTGCGACTCCAGGTGTGGTAGTCAGCATCTTTACTTGCTGAGCTACCCAGGCCCACTATCCATCGATGTTTTTAAAATGAGCTAAAAGACAGAGATTTTTCAGTTACCACAGCCTCTGATGTAATATGTAAATAACGTTTTGCATTTTGCATGGGTAATTTTAATCAGATCTCTATCCAATCACAGTGCAGATGCATTGGACTGCAAGGTGTAAATGCAGTCTCAGATATGTATGTGTACTATCAGGGTTTATAGTTTTTCAGACTCGAGTTACACAAATGCAGATATCTCCTGACCTCTATACACACTTATTTTTAACGTGCACATCTACTGTCATTGTTTCCACTTTTATCTCCTTTTGTTTACTGGTGTATACATCATCTTTTTGCACTTCTCCATGAAAGCAACAGCCCAACAGTGATTGTTGTCACCTTGTGAACCCACTAATAAGTGCAAATAATTCCAGGCGCATGTGCAGACAATGTGTACAGAGTATGCACGGTTAGAAAAATCAGGCCACACGCAGACAATTCCCAAGCACTCTGATGAAGAAATTTATGTCACTTGATGTGTACGCATACGTTAATGTTTGCAACCAAACCGGAGTAGACTTTGGGCATAACACTGTTATCAGACGCGATAAAGTGACATGCAATAAAAGTTAGAAAATTTTGACAAGTGATAAAATCTCATCAATGTAAAATCTGGATTTTTTTTTCAAAATCATGAAAAAACTGAAACATATTGTCAGTGGCAGGGTTTCAATTTCTGTAATGTCATTTGGATAACCCATGTGAAATCTCTTGTTCCAGAATAACTCTATATTAAACATAAAATATCTTGCAATTGTGATTGTGTCATGGCACGCAGCAGTTCGACGATCATTGTGAACAGACAAATTGGTTGTTGCTGGAAACTGTCTGCATTGTGCCTGGTTAGGACACAGTGTAAGTAGGCAGTTTGTGGCCATTAACCTGCTTTATTGCCAAAAGTCTGGCTATACAAGACTAATGCCTTTATAAAGGTGAATCCCACTTCTACATGGTATTTAACATTCATAAATCAGTGTAAGACTCAAAAACACGTACAATTTTATGACCTTAGGGTTCTTGCATAGATGAAACTCTCAAATTGAGTCCTGCTAATAACTATGTGTAGGCTGCTATACTTGTCATTGGCTGTAAAACTATTCTTTAAATTTGAGTATAAATCCTTTACTTAGAGGCCCAAAGGGCTTCAAAAGAGAGCAAAACTCTATTAGGCAGATATCACCATCTCGGTCTTTGTCATGGACACACCAGGACACTCAGGAGCACTACAGCTCTGTGTATAGAAGCCAATTATATGTAGGATCTACTGGTTGTTAAGATCAGTGTTACTATCAGAAATAATTAATAATTATTTCTTTAGTTATTAATTAATATTTAAATTAAATAATAAAATCTAACTCATTAAATCCTCACACGGGGCACCAGATATTATGTAGGTGCTACGAGTTGTTTAGATCAGTTTTACTATCAGAAATAATTAAATTATATAATAATAATAATAATTTAATAAAATTATTAAATAATATTTAAATTAAATAATAGAATTTAATTAAATTCTATTCTCGGGGAACCACTCTTTGACAAGAGAAAAATGATAGCAAGTTACTGATCGAGTCTCATAAAAACAAAATCTACCCTGAAGGTTGAGTATCTTAATTGTTAATCAAAATAATCAAAAAGGGGAGAAACTAGTTAAATTATTGCAATACAAATCCAATAGTAATCTAATTACAGGTAGTTTCTAACACCAATAAAATAACAGTACTCTGAGGTAACTTGGCAGAGGCTGGCTTTAACACAATATTCAAACAAAAACAAACAGGAGTACTTCTTGTTATAATATAACAAGATTTATTATAATCAAGCAGTAATGAACACAGCCAATACTAGCTGAATATAATCCAAAAAAATATCAAGGAAATCCTTAACTAACAGTGGAGCTATATGCTATTGTGTGTGTGTGTGTGTGTGTGTGTGTGTGTGTGTGTGTGTCCAGATGCAGAGAAACGGCCTGGATGGTCCCTTGTCTTACGCTCGTCAGCGAAAAGATGCGTCTCTGCTTTATTCTTCGGATCCAGTGGTGGAGAAGAATGCAGAAGGTATTCAACGTTGAAGGAAAAAGAGGGAGAAGGGAAACTGGTCGCCTTTCCGTTTTTCAAAATAAATTCACTGTTGTCTTGCAGTGAAACTGAACCGGTTATTATAAGTATACTGGAAGACTTGAACAAAGCTAGGTTAATCTTACTCTACCGTGGCCAAATGGTGAGGATAGAAAAACGTGGTCTCTTTGTTCTTAGTCCAAAATGGAGGGAAAACTCCTCCAGTATGTGCACGGTACAGATGTCCCTTAACAGCCAACCGGAGCTTAGCACAGAGAGGCCGAACTACATCTGTCCACTGGTTTTATTGGCAAGATGACGTCATTGGTCGTAGGCCGCTTTCGACCAATGGCGTTTGAGACTGGGTCCATGGGCGAGACTTCACATCCAGTTGTGAAATTGTGAAGGATCCTGGGAAACTGAGTTCAATATCTCTCCTTTGATTATAGAACAAAGGGCCATGTGGTCTCTGCTGCCTACACCCCCCCCCTTAAGGTTGGGGTTCCTGCCACAGTTCTTGAGAGCAACCCAAAAGTTGAACAGTTAAGTCCCTGAGGACAACCCGAAATTTGTACAGTCCATGTGTCCTGGGTTTGCATGAGCTTAGTTCCTGGAAGCATTAACAGTTCATAAAGGCTTTTGACACCTGGGCAGTCATAGTAGGTAACATCTGGGCAGATGAATTCTAACTAGGCTAACTAACATAATTTCTATGAAAACATAGCACTTCACATCGGTAAACATATCAAACATTGCAACAACGCTTTGTTATCCCTGAGTTTTCAATGATTATGAAAAGGAAAATGGGAAAGATTGTTGCAGTTAGTATAACTGTTCCTGGGCAGAGTTAGGAGCAGTTAGTGGTAGAGGGGTAGACAGGTGCTTGAAACGCTGTGGAACGAGTGTCATTGCATCCAGTCTAGTGTGTAGTGTTTTGATGTGTCTGTGCATGGCGTATGCGATACCTGCCGTGATGATCCAACCAGTAAGGAGGAGCCCAAGGGCAGTCAAACTGATGGGGTGTTCTTGATAAGCCGATAATTTTCCTATATGATTGAGAAATGTAGTTGTGAGCCCAGTCGATTTGAGACTGAACTTTACTAATTTGGTCCCTTCAGCTAGAAGCTGCTGTTGAAGGGTGTCGTCAATAGTGAAGTTGTGGCCTCTGAATACGTACATCATCTCAACCTCTGAATTATGTCTCTCTGGACTGAGATGGTGGAGGACAATGTTGGCTATATGTACAGTGGCCTCTTGTGGGACCTTCAAGAACACCATTTGGTTTGGGATTGTTAATTTAGCGTTTGTGTCATGATGGTCATATGACATTAGGATCTCGGTGGCAGGGGTACTGACAAGCCATCAACTACCAGCTCTTTCTACCCTAGATTCTGTTCCTTCGTCTTTAACAGACATACTAGCCTGGCATTTTTGCTCTGGGGTGTCAGCTCTCAGACCGCACAGGTGGTTGGTTATATCTCTGATAAAGGGGTTACTGGGGCAAACCCAATGTATGTCCTTGGTGTTCGTACACATGTTCAGATTGGGTATAAGGTAGAGAGAGGGGTCATCATCGTGGTAGGTGAGCACAGGCAGTGTTTTGATAAGTACATGTACATTATTCTTCCAAAACCCAACATTCAATATGGATTTTAGTTGGTAAATGTTCTGTTTCTCTATAATGGGTAAGTTAAGGATAAATCCTATCTCTAGGTTCTGAGGATTTACATGGATGGGGATTGCACTGCCAAGGCTATATGCCAGATGTATCTGAGAAGATTGCACAATGGTGGTAGTGGCCGATCTAAGGATTTGTTCAACCATGTTTAGGGGAACTAGGTAGGATGGGATCTTTCCGCCACTCGGGCTCAAGTGCTAATTTCCCTCACAAGGTCTTGCATTAGATCTCTAACCATTCGCACATATGTTATGTCTGATCTCACAACTTCTGACAAGGCATTCAGAGCATGCAAAGTGTTATTTATAATTGCAGAATGCATGTTTACAGTGAGTATGGTACCCTGTAGGGCTTTACCCAGATCCTGTAATTGTTCTTGTTGTAACAGGAGTTTCTCTTGGATTTCTGGCATTTCCTCATTAAGTTCACCCATTTGTCTTTGGAGTATACAGAGACTGACGGAGTTGGCAGCCGAAAGGCCGATAGAGAACAGGGAACCAATGGCCGATGCTGCTACTAGCAGACCACCGAGGAACCGCTTTGGTTTATTCCCACTGAGTTCTTCCTCTGTTACTAGGAATTTCTGCAGTTGTTCTAGGATGTGGACAGTTGTCAATTTGGCATGTTCAGCTGTGTCCTGGGTTTGGGTTCCACTTACCCTGCCCTCCGTCATCTGTGGAGGTAACTGGATGTGTTTGCGATACACATCCCAATTGTCTAAATGAACGTATATTCTTTGGGTGTAGAGGTGGTAATGGGTGATTAAGAGCCCAGGGGTCACCTGTAGGACAATACCGGTTGGCGGGCTGGTTTCTACCACCTCATTGGCTTGTGTGAGCTGTAGGTTGAGGAAGATGCCAAGGATCCAAAGGAATTTCATTCTGAAACATACAAGAGTTTCGTTACCTTGTGTTTGCGGGAGTAGTCTTAAGTGTTAGTGCATGCTAATGTTGTGAGTAAAGCATGATACACCTAACTACAGGGGACACTATTGTTGTGGGTCTACCCCCCTTTGGAGTGGAGACTGTTCAAAGGAATTGATCTGATTTGAATGGACCCATTTGTACGTTGGTGTTTGGTTTGGCTTCGAGATCCGGATTCGGTAAGCTACCAGGGAGAGCTTCCCTATGATCTCAAAGGGGCCTGACCAGCCTGGTAGGATCTTTTTAGAGATTCCCACTGGTTAAGCAAACCACCTACATTATATTCGCGGTCAGACATTTTCCTATTGTAATAGGCCTTTTGTCCTTTGACACTGGTTTCCAGGTTTGTTTGGGCCCAAGCAAACGGAGTTTGGAGGTGTTTGCGTAAATCGGTCACATACTGATGTGCAGTATATGCGGTTGCAACACTGACATCTTCTGGACGGTACAGCAGATGCAGTGGGGGAATTTCTTTCCCAGTCATCATGTCAAAGGGTGGAACCCCCGTGGTGCGGTGTGGAGTAGACCTGATGGCCATCAGTACCAAAGGGAGTTTCATGTCCCAATCTTCGCCATTGCTGTTGACATACTTCTTAAGCATGCTGACAATGGTACAGTTGGTTCACTCAACCTGACCTGATGACTGGGGGTGGTATGCAATGTGGAATTTGGCTTCCACACCCAACATTTCCCACACTGATTTCATCACAGCCACCATGAAATGAGTGCCTCTGTCTGAGTCGATCAAGAGAAGTAGCCCCCCAATGGCTGAACACATGGTTCATCAGCACGAGGGCTGTGGTTTCAGCCATGCCATTGGGTGCTGGTAAAACTCCACCCACTTTGTGAAAGCACAGGTGACAGTGAGGAGGTATTTGTTGCCTTGCGCTGATTTGGGTACTGGTCCGATCCAATCCATCTGCAGATTGGACCAAGGAAACGTGATTTCCTTCACCTGCAGTGGAGCTCAATTCAGTGGCCAGGAAGGACAGAACTGACAACAGATCAGACAGCCCTTTATGTACGCATTAGTGTCTTTAAGCATGAATGGCCAGTACGCAACCTGTTGGAGGGTGTGGTAGGTAGCTTTGTAGCTCCTGTGACCTCCAATGGGAGCATCACGGGCATGTAGCAGCATCACCCCCCTATGGTCGGTCGGAACAACCCACTGGGGTGGACCTGGACCATCGGGAACATAGACCAACAGACTTTTCTCAAGTTTCAGGTGTTGTTGTACCTGACAGAGAGCTTTTAGTTCTCTTGAGTCCTGTAAAGTGGATGGTTGGGCCCGTTGTGTCTGAGGTTCCATCAACTGCTGTCGGATTGCCTGGATCACCGGGTCCCGTTCCTGCATGGCACTCAAATCTGTGTCGCCTGGTTGTTGACCCAGGTTCACAGTCTGCAGGCAGTTTTGGGGATTTTCCCAGTTCTCTCTTGCCTGTCTACGGGTCATGGCCTTCACCGAGCAAGATAGTGGTTTTGGGAGCCACTCCTCCTTGAATTCCCATAGTGGGCCCTCTACTGCACCTCGGTTAGCTAAGCGATCGGCTTCATCTTTGCCCTCTTTGTCGGGGCCAAGAGTTTGTGAATGACCTTTGACCCTCTTCCAATACACAGTCATCCCTCTGTCAGTCACGAGTTGGTCACAAGCCAGGAAGAGTTCAGATTGTTTGATCTCTTTACCTCTGGCATTCTTCGTGCCATTTTCTTTCCACGTGGGGAAGTGTGAGACGAAGCTGTGGTGGGCGTAGTTAGAGTCGGAGCAGACTACCAACTGCACAATAGCCAACCTAGCGGCTTGTTGCAACACAAAGAGTGCTGCGGCAATCTCCGCATACTGGCTAGTCTTTGCACCAAGTTGGTAACTGCCTGGCGCATGAAGCTTGGGTCTGGCTCTCATGGTGAAAAGAGCAGCCATCCACATAAACCTTTGGAAGGACTTGACAGACTCTGTGCCAGGGTGGCGCTGAGGTAGTGGGACGAGAAGCTCACCTCTAAGTGAAACTCCTTATCCTTGTCTGAGTAGGCAACGCAAGGGGATGAACAGAGCTTTGCTTTCAGTTCTCCGAAAGCCTGCTCTTGAGAGTCTCCCCATTCAAAGACCTTGTCTTTCAGGAGGAGCTTGGTAAGGGGCCTGGCTATCTCTGCATAGTCCTCGATGAACTGTCTGGAGTAGTTGCAGATGCCCAAGAAGCTCCTGTGTCCCGACACGTCGGTTGGGGCTTTGATGTTTTGGATGGCTTGAACTCTCCCTGCTTGGGGTTCAATGCCATTGGCACCCACAAATAAGCCCACGTACTCAACCTTAGTGCGGCACCACTGACCCTTGGAGAGGGCCAGCTTGGCTCCTGCGCTGGAAAGCTGGCTGAGCACGTATCGTATTTCGGTCAGGTGTGCTTCAAATGTCTGACTTCGCTTGAGGATGTCATCCACATAGATCAAGTTGCCATGGGCAGCAGCATCACTCATGGCTTTGTGCAAAAAGATATTAAACTCAGCTGGGGAGTTTGAATATCCGAATGGGCATCAGTTCCAAGTGAACTGTCGATTGCCAACAGAGAAAACCAGTTTGTACTGATCCACTGGTCGACTTTCATCGTCCAAAACCCATTGGACACGTCGACGGTTGAAAAGAAACAGGCTCTTTTCACTTTCGCAAGCTCCTGATCCAGGTGGATCATGGGCCATCGTGAAAGAGGGACCTGTTTATTCAGTTGTCGATAGTCAATCGTCAAGCTCCACTTACCATTTGGCTTCATCACCGGACATAATGGTGAGTTGTATGTGGAGTAACACTCCCGAATAATGCATTTCCTCAGCAACGTGTCAAGTATATCTTGGATTGACTCGTAGGCGAATAAAGGAATTCTGTACTGGTGTACGAATGTGGGTGGTGCATTTGGGTCAGTTGGAATACAAACTGTATGGAGTTCGGTGATTCCACAGTTGTTGGAATCCCTTGAGAAGATCTGTTGGAAGTCGTGAAACAACTTCCGCAGTTCTTGTCTTTGACCCTCTGTCGTTAAGGAATCCCGGATAAGGTTCCTCTGGTGGGGAACCGGCTTTGTCACCAGTTGAAATCATGTCACCTGAATGAGCAGGAAGGGTGTACACAACCATGTACATTTCCGTGCCCAAGGCAGTACTGCAGATTTCTTCATTGTGTAGCGCCTCATGACAAGCAACAGTGATCATTTTGTTCGGGAGGGTGAGAAGGAGGGGTTCGAGGTTCTCCCCCCTCGTCAAGGATGGAGGCAGCTCTCCAATCACGGGCACTGTCAGCTCGAAGTCATGAAACGAGCTGTCAATCAGCAGCCCTAATGGTCTACGTGCCATCACAACAATTGGTATGTTTGTTAGGTTCTGGAAAAGCAAGTAAGCTGAGTGGTTGTTGAGCTCAAGCAGAGGTGTGCCACAGACGGTCAGGCTGGGTTCCCAGAAGTATGGCAAGGGTTGGAAAAATGCCTGTGAACCCGGTATAATCTGTCCCTTGAGGATCATGAGGCAGACAGGGGCACCTGCATTTCTAGCTGGGATAGTCAGGTCAAATTTGCTTGCTTCCTGACACGCCTGAGGGATGGTCTGATCAGACAACATGTGTTCTGGATCAACCCCCACAGGATGGTTTTCAATGCTTGCCTGAGACCATAGGACCTGGTTGACAGTGTCCAGCAGAGCACCTAACCTAACAAGAATATCGGCCCGCACGAGGGGTGAGGGGTCAAGTTGGGGAATCACACTCATGAAGTGTGTAAACCTCTTCTTTCCAATTTGAATGGAAAGAGCACATATTCCAATAGCCTTGATGGGCCTCTGCGGTGACTCTGCAGAAAGAAGGCTGTGACTTTTGTGACTTTTGTGCACGAAGGACAGAGAGGAGCTATTCTGACACAGCTTGTCGTACAAAGCTTTACTAACGACGGACTTTTCAGACCAGAGTGCGACAAGCACATCAGGTACCAAGATACCGTTAGCATGCATGCCTCCAGCTATGCAGGGGCTGTACAAAGCTGGGTTTGAGTTTTGTAGTGAGCAAAGGAACGATTCATGGGTGCTCACGGGTCTACCAAGCTGCGGTGTTGGTGGAGTCACAGATGACTCAAGAGGTTCAGAGCCAAGATTAGTCTGGATGTCTGGGTGATGACAAAGCGCTGACTCAAGAACAGTGTCACAAGTGGGCTCTCCTGACTCTTGGATATAAGTGACTCGGTCATCTGAAGCATGATGGCTGTGGACTAGACGGACCGGATTCAGGGTTGCGACCTGGGACACATGTGCCCGCGAAGGCAGGTTGGTCTACCCTGTTTACACATCAGTGTAACATGGGTTCGCACGCAGGGGTGGAGGTTATGGAGGAAAAGAGATCTGAAACCTCACTCTTCTTCCAGACCTGGCTCAGTACTTCCTTGGAAGTATGCGTTCCTTAAATGCCTATAGTACTCCCTGGGAGGCTCCAACCGCTTCTGTTGGAGGTGGATGGCACTGAGGGTGGCTGATGTTTCATCAGTATATGGCGAGTACTCCTTGCACAGAACCCTGCAAAGCCTCGGGTAGCTGTCACGAGAGGCTGGCTTCAACACAATATTCAAACAAAAACAAACAGGAGTACTTCTTTTTGTAATATAACAAGATTTATTATAATCAAGCAGTAATGAATACAGCCAATATCCCAAGTAAGGAAATCCTAAACTAACAGTGGAGATATATGCTAGTGTGTGTTTGTGTGTGTGTGTGTGTGTGTCCAGATGCGGTAACAAAGGAATCAAAATGGAGGATCAGATTCAAAATGGAGGATTAGATCCAAAATGGAGCTGATACCACTTAAGGGTGGAAATGAGCGGACACACAAAGGAACTGATGAAACAGGCGGGAGAATTTGGTTCACCAGCCTGAGCCGGACATAAACCGCGGCGCCGCTCACTCAGTGAATATCAGTGAGAGAGAGAGAGAATGAGAGAGAGAGAGAGAGAGAAAAGGTGCATGCAATTTAATTGAGGGTAACCGCTCGTAACAGCGGGAATGAATTACTAGTTCAGATCACTCAACAATCAAACTTAACCCCAAAAATGCAAATCTCCCAACTCAAAACAGCAAACAGCAGAGCAGAGTTTAACATACAAAATATACTCAAAACATCAGCATTTAGAATCAAATATAAGATTTAGTTGCGCAAGAAAATCACAATTTCTAAACTAAATCTGCCCAGATATCAAGGCTTACTTACAACATGGTCCATGGAATACTTGATTCTGATTGGCCAATGGTGCCATCTAGCAGTCTGATATTTCTTAGTAACCGGGTATCAGACCCAACTCCAACCCAAACCGGAGGTGGATTTTAGCTGTTCAGCGATTTATTTCTTCTCACAAAATTACATAATTTCAACTCAAATTAGTAGTCTTGTAATAGGCTGGATAATGAGCAGTCAGATGGTCATTTCCCTAAAATGAACACCAACAGAACTCTGACGCAAACCGGAGGATGATTCCAGCTGTTCAGGTATTTCTTTCTTTTCACATAATTACATAACTTCAATGCAAATCAATACTTTATGTTCATGTATTTATTTATTTGGTTAGTAGCCATGTAATAAGCAAGCATGCTCCACTTTGCGTTGGGTTCGGGATTATTTTGCGATAACAACAGGTTGACTTTACATTATCCCTTACTTATTATGCACTGATCCTCAAACCTGAAATATTCTGAAGGTAAAAGTAAAAATATCTTATGTTTAAAAGATTTTTTTATGTATAATGTGTAATTTATTGCAATGCACCACAAACTGAGGGATAAATTATCTGAATTCAAATTCCAGACTTACCAGGTTAGACTAAGAGTTAGTTAAAAATTTGGGCTGTCGAATTAACACATTAATTTAGTGTGATTAATTATATGGGGGGGGGGGGGGGGGATTATCTACTCTAGTAACTGAGTCTCCTGGGAAGTGACCAGCATGTAGCTAAAGTAGCCCGATGATTTGTGATACTGAAATGTGTTACAAAATTAATGCAATTATTCATGACCTGACCCATAGTTAAATTCTGTAATAAGGAATGTTCCTACCATTAATTCAAGCAATTGAAGCTTGATGTAACACCTTGTTGTTTTGGCAAATCTGTAGCAGTAGGGGGCAGTCAGCATGACTCTTGCTTTTTTATCGGCTGCCACTATGTACTGTAAATAATGTAATGTATTTGAATGATCTGAATTACAATCAGTCTCTAGTATGAATGGGTATGTCTGCTTTACTAACATCACCCAGCCTTTCAACCCAGCTGTGAAGACAAGAAAAATACACAAATGACAAAGGGATCACACACACACACGTACACCCTGTTTAATTCAATAGACACACACTCAAGAAAACATGTGATCCCATTGACACTCAAGCACAGAAAATCTTATTCCACAGAGACCCTTACAAACAGGATGTAAAGCTAAAGCCCACAATCAAAGCAACTTGCAGGAATAACAGAGGAAAGAGGTATCTGCTGAGGGACGAGGATGAAGAATAATTGCATGCTTATTCCACCTCATCTTCTTTCTCTGTATCGCTCGCTCTTCTCTCTCTCTCCTTTGCTGCATGAGTCTGTGGAATACTGGAGAGTTGAAAGACAGAAATCTGGGTCTTACTACAGAGAGAATGAGAGCACATCCTCTGCCCCCACACATCAGTGGGGGGAATTCACACTGACCTTTTTTCCCACAATGAAATTTCTCTTTGTTTTCTTTTGTTCTTTCATAGATCAGGAGATTTATTGGACTTCTCAGTTTTTTCATTCATATTCAAGGAATAGTTGAAATGACAATTTTTTTTTTTCCATTCAAACTGTTTTTTTCCATTGAACACAAAGGAAGACATTTTGGAGAATCTTTATGAACTACATCGGCACTATGGGGGGGAGTCTCGTGGGGCTGTGCCCCCTTACTTTGACCTATGTGCCCTCCCAGCTTAAATGTTATATTTGACTAAACTATTATATCTTTCCTGTGTTTTCTGTTCAATACCCATAGTGTAACTCCATTATAAATTAATAGGCCTAAATCGGTAAATAAATTTGCTTTGAGCATGTTCTTTTTTCCATGCAGCTCCCTGTGATTTTACTTCGCCGACCCCTCTCACTCCTGCTGTTGTCTGTCTGCACCATAGAAACGGCCAAAAAGGCGATTTTGCAATTTTGTATAATTTCCGCAATTTTTCCACAATAACCATGTGTGGCAAGGAGGAGGGCAGGGCCGTGATGACGCATGCCCGGCCCCTAATCAGGCTAATCAAGCCCACAAGAGGGATAAAGGCGGCTGGAGGCGGCAGGTCGGGAAAGAGAGATCTACAGGCAGCTGCCCTGTATGTGTGTGTGTTATATGTCTTTTGTTTTAAGTTAATCATTAAATGATTATTTATGTTGTCAAGCCGGTTCTCACCTCCTCCTTTCCCTTTTACCCCGTTACACCTTGAGCCTGAGGTAAGCCGATCGACAGAACAAACGCTCCAATAAAATTATTGAATCAAGTTTACCAATATTCATTAATGTTTGGTATTTTAGTATAACACTGCTGTAGTTTAAAATTTTCCCAAATGTTTTTGCCATCGTTTTCTGCTTTCTTTAAAAAGTGTACTTACACTAACTATGCAGAACAGGCATTCATTACCAAAGTCGACCCAAGTGCTCCAGCTGTTGCATTAGTTTCCACTGCCCTTTTTGCTCAGATTCTCTGTTTAAATAGACTGGAAAATGTATACAAAATTTATACTGAGTATATCGTAATACAGTCTTTAACTAATTGGAATATATTAACTTAAAATTGGAATATATCAACTACACAAAACAATAAATAACTATACAAATTAACAATGAATGACTATTAATGACAATAAATTACTATTTACAATGGAAATAGCACCTTCAAATTACAACCAATAGAACAGCTAGTGTGGATTATTGCTCAGCAGAATTTCTCCCTTCTCTCTCAGGCCACAAGGGGGTCCCCTATAACTGTCTAATTTAGCCATAACAGCTGCCTGAGTGTTACTTGCAGCTTTTAGTATATTTAAAAAAATAAAAAAATAACTTAATTTGTGGGGTCCCCTGGTGGCTCGGGGGCCCTAAGCAGCCTCTTATACCGCTTAGCTAGAAACTGCCCTGCTACAGTAGCATATAAATGTCCACTCTTTTGCATGTGTCTGAGTACTTATATTTGGATTTATAGACCAGTATTTTACTAGTATATACTGTAGACTGATTTGTCATTCAAATGTGAATTGGGCTGTCGACCATCTCTCCAATATCACTGCCTTTACTACAAACACTAAACAAGTTGTAAAAATGTTTATATTTGTAATTGTTTTTATTACTCCATATGATTTTCATGTTTATTTTTGTAATTATTTTTATTATTCCATATTATTTTCATGTTTAATTACACATATTGTATTCCCATCATTTCTGTATCCTCATTTTTTGTGTTTTTATTTTACAGCTTAGGTCATGTAGGTCTACTATTTTAGCGACTGCTGACACGTCATGTTAAGGGCCAGTAGTTTGAACAAGTGGGACGGAGACTGGCTGAAGGGAAACATTTTCAGTAATAACAACTTTAATATCAGTCTATTTCTCACATAAAGCTTATTTATGGCTTCAGAAGAATTAGCGCACAAGTCAAATGGACAACTTTTATGGACTTTTTTTTATTTGTTTAGATCTCACTCTCGATTTTTCTTTCCTATGGGTTCTTTCTCTTCTTTCTCTTTATCTCTCGTTCTCTCACTCATGCATAACAAAACAGTCTTACCTGGTCCCCGATGGCAGTGGCCCGCAGTCTCATGCCAATTGAGATTTTCCAATTAATAGTTTTACCATCTCTAGTGCTGTGACTGGAATGCAGCTGTCCCTGAATGGGAAGGTTGCCATGACAACAAGCCTCGTGACTTTCTGATGAAATTTCCGTAATATGTAATAAATTCAGTAGAATAACAGACATTACGGGGACAGCGGCAAGCGTTTTCAGAGTTTTTCTATAGCACGGCCAACTATCCAAGGTTAGTCTATTGTTCTAATGAGACAGGAGAATGGATAGATGGCATACAGCCAGCTCTGTATCTGTCTGCAAACTAACACAATGGGAATTTAGAGTTTGAACATTATGTAACTCTCAACAACAATTTGGTTTAAGATCTCATCATGCAGAGTATTAGAAAAATAGCACACAAACTACCCCACTTGTCACTGCTACTAGTGTTTCTGTCAGTTGCATTTGTGCTTTTGGAAACATGAAGTGTACACTTTAATGCTTTTATGCGCTTATAAGTTTAGTCTTTGTTCACTGGCAAACATCTACTATGATATAATTGCATATTTGTAATTTTTATGTTGCTTATCACTGATTTGTTCAGTGACTATTTCTGTAGATTACATATTTGCACCAGTAGGTGGCAACAAATGAGCATCTTTATATACAGTATATAATGAGTAATTGAATCATTGACTCTGATTCATTAAAAACATTTACATTTTACATTTATGCATTTGGCAGACGCTTTTACCCAAAGCGACTTACAGTGCACTTATTACAGGGACAATCCCTCCAGAGCAACCTGGAGTTAAGTGCCTTGCTCAAGGACACAATGGTGGTGGCTGTGGGGATCGAACCTGATTACCAGTTATGTGCTTTAGCCCACTACACCACCATACAGAGGTGTTTTTTGAGTGTCAGTAAATCTTTAATGCAAACCTTGGGTCTTTAGTGACCCGGGACATCATTCCACCCACTGTACCTCCTTTTTTTTTTTTTTTTTTTTTTTGGGTTATGCCCACACCTCTTTAATATTCCTTAACCTTTCACTTCAGAATAGTGTAGACAAAAATGTTCTTTAAAATTAGTCAATATTTTGTCATCTCATATTCATGAATTTTAGTCATTTTTTTCTCTGACTAAAATAGCATTTAAGTTTTATCAATGAAAATAATTTAGTTATAATTGTTAATGATTATGTGCAAAATTACAAAAATGTGTGTCAAACTGTTACAGACCAAACTTTAATGAAATATTTAAACATTTAGAAAAAAACTTAAATTAAATGTTAAAATATATAAAAGTATATCTTGAACTGTTAATATCTTGGAGTATGATTTTTGGTACAGTATGTCAATGTCGTACTGTATGTCAACGAACATTTTCATAATTGATTTTGTTGATGAGATTAACACCGCTGTAAGAGGAGTCTCTGAGGGCGGAGCCAAAGGAGGCGGAGCCATGGAAGGTGGAGCCGTGAGAGGCTTGAGGGGTGGAGCCATGGAAGGCAGAGCCGTGAGAGACTTGAGGGGTGGAGCCAAGGAACTTGGTGCCCAGAGAGTAGCCGACGGCTCAAAGGGCCAGGGTGGAGCTGAAGGTTCGGAGGACCGAGGCGGAGCCGGGGGATTTGAGGATGGAAGTGGAGCTGGGGGATCTGAGGACAGAGGCGGAGCTGGAGGATCAAAGAGTTGAGGCGTAGCCAGGTGACCGAGTGACCAAGGCCGGAGCTGGAGGGACGAGGGACCCAGGAGAAGCCGATTGGCTGAAGGACCACGGTGGAGCCAAAGGGACATAGAGTTGAGGTGGGACTGAGGGAATGAAAGGCCAAGGCGGAGTCCAGGGCTCGGAGGGTCAAGGCGGAGTCGGAGGGCTTGAGGTTCCCCTTGACCATGGTTTTGCAGGGGGCGAAGGTCGAGCCGGTGATGTGGGAGGAGCCAGAGGAGGAGGAAATGTCCTAAGTGGAGCCAGCGGAGGAAGAAGGGCCAGGGCACTGGACGGAACCAGGGTGTCCATTATGCTGGCTTGAACCAGCAGAGGATGAAAGGTAGTCAGGGTGGGAATCAGGGCGGGAATCAAGTCTAGGTCTATTAGCTCCACAAGAGCTGGCTCTGGGACAGATGGGGCTACCGGCACTGGCTCTGGGACGGTAGAGGCTACAGACGTGGGCGCTGGCTCGTTAACCGTGGCAGGCATTGGCGCTGGCTCGTTAGCCGTGGCAGGCTTCGAGGGAGGAGTCGTGGCAGGATTCGAGGGAGGAGCTGTGGCAGGCTTCGAGGGAGGAGCTGCGGAAGGCTGAGGGAGGAGCCGTGGAAGTCTTCGAGGAAGGAGCCATAGAAGGCTGGGGGGCGTCCACTGTGGGAGGAGATACAAAGTCCTCATCCTCCACACCCACAGTGAAAGGTGAGCCACTAATTTGTAGAGCCACCTCCACGAACTTGAATAATGTCCAGTGAGGATCCACCGGAGGCATTAGCTCCTTTAGTGCACTATTAAGACGAGTCCTGAAGAAAACCACCAGAGAGTGGTCTTTAAAGTGCACTAAATTCGCCAGTTGTAAAAACTCTCAGACGTGATCGTCATCTGGATGGTCCCCTTGTTCAAGGAGGAGGAGCCTGATGCTAGCGGGTATCTCCATCTTGTTCTGGTCAGTCCTTTTGTAACGCTGGGTACGTGGAGTGGAAGAGGAAGAGAGGAGACGCAGGAGTAAATACTTTAAATCCTTTAATAACAAACGCTGGAGTGGAACAAACAATAAAACTAAACAGGCTAACATTACACAACGAAACACTTCAAGGACTGACAATTGAATGAACAAAACTAGAGGATATATATACACAAGGAACTAAAGAAGGAATGGAAGGCAGGTGCGGATGATGATGAAGAGATGGAAGTGATGAGGGCAGTGAACTATGGGAGATGTAGTCCAGGGGAAAACTTCAAAATAAGAGTCTTTGGAAAACATGGAGGGAGGCAGACTGTGACAGTCATCTTTTATCATAAATTCTCCACTCTGCCCATTAGGAGGCGATATGTATGAATAATGTGAATCACCAAAAACAGAAGAAAAAGTGAAAATTAAGGAAAATGGACATAAATATTGATCTGTTTCTCACCTGCACCTATCATATTGCTTCAAAAGATATGGATTTAACCACCAGAGTTGTCTGGAGTACTTTTATGTTGTCCTTATGTGGATTTTGTAGCTTCAAAATTTTGGCACCCATTCACTTGCATTGTATGGACCTACAGAGCTGAAATATTCTTCTAAAAATCTTTGTTTGTGTTCAGCAGATGAAAGAAAGTCATCCACATCTGGGATGGCATGAGGGTGAGTAAATGATGAGATAATTTTCATTTTTGGATGAACTACCCCTTTAACCAATTCGTTTGGTGACTATTTCTGCAGATTACATTTTTACACCACTAGGTGGTTTTACACCACTATTTATGTGATATGAGAGAGAGTCGTTGAACCATTGACTCAACTTATTTATTAAAAAACACAGAGTCGTTCCTGTCCAAAACATGTCTTTTTATCCTTTTCATCAAATTTGTGTCTAAAACAAAGCATATCTATCATTTTGTGAACTGCTAGGCTTGATT
The DNA here is from genome assembly GCF_019703515.2 of Myxocyprinus asiaticus. NCBI lineage: Eukaryota > Metazoa > Chordata > Actinopteri > Cypriniformes > Catostomidae > Myxocyprinus > Myxocyprinus asiaticus. The sequence continues at coordinate 7,969,668 of NC_059356.1, read as the reverse complement.
TTCATCATGCTATACAAAAAAGAGAACAATAATAGCCTAAAAAATAATTTCAATAATGTCCTTATGTCATTGTAATGTGTAGTCATCAGTCACTTTTCTACATCAATTATTCACCATTCCCCACCTTGTAGTGAACAAGATTGACACATGCTGAACTGAGCAAAAGACATGCTCCCTCTTATTCAGCTGCTCAGGAGATTCATTCAGTTCGTTCATGAAAGAAATGTCTTATTCAGACTCAAATCACCAACTCGTTCAGTGAAGGGGCGTATTCGTTCAGTAGGTCCAACCAATGATATCTTCCTCCAAAGCCTGTACTTGAATGCTATTACAGTAATTTGCGCTGGAGTCTGTCTTTAAAGTATCAAATGTGAGAAGATTCAGTGAATGGATATAAGTATTTGCATGCAAGTAAAGTACAAAGATTTGTTCACTTGAAACATTAGTTAAAAAACAAAGAAACACAACTGTGACCTATAGGGAATGGTGCTTTTTGGCAGCAGAATTGAGTAGTTATGTCACTTACTTATGGGTCGCATGAGGTTAAAGGGATAGTTCACACAAAAATGAAAATTCTCACATGCCAACACAATTAGCTCACACATGCATGCCTCTGCTGACCGGAAACAATCATTTAGAGTTAAAAAGTACTTATATATGGATCTTTTTCACACCAAAAGTGATCGTATTGCTTAAGAAGACATTTTAACTGCTGGAGTCATATTGATGATGTTTATGCTGACTATCTGTTCTTTTTGGAGCTTCAAAACAGAAATTAACTTGCATTTTAAGGACCTACTGAGCTGAGATATTTTTCTATTTTTCTTCAAATGTGTTCTGGTGAAGAAAGATAGTCATACACACCTGGGATATCATGAGAGTGAGTAAATAATTAGACAATTTTAATTTTTGGGTGAACTAACCCTGTAATTCTGATTGGTTGGTTACAGAGTTTTCTAAAAATAATTTTCTAAAAATAAATATTTTTTGGTAAAAGTGAAACTTTGAGCCGCAACACTGTCATTTAAGAGCCTCACAAGTCAGGGTTGACTATTGAGCTCTAGGTTACTCAGACGTCTCACAATTTCTAGCTTTCTGAAATCCCCTCCAATTAAATGTTCTTTATTGAATCATCTAACGATTAGTTATATCCCACCTGATGATACAAGTAAGAATAGTTGGATAAGAACATTCTTTCTTGTTCTCTTTGTTTCAGATCTTCTATATGTAGGGCCTTGGCCAAATCAAAATGGCAGCAGAGACCGCATGGCCCATTGTTCTATAATCAATGGAGAGATATTGAACTCAGTTTCCCAGGATCCTTCACAATTTCACAACTAGATGTGAAGTCCCACCCATGGATCCAGTCTCAAACGCCATTGGTCGAAAACAGCCTACGACCGATGACGTCATCTTGTCAATAAAACCAGCGGACAGATGTAGTTCGGCCTCTCTGTGCTAAGCTCTGGCTGGCTGTTAAGGGACATCTGTACCGTGCACATACTGAAGGAGTTTTCCCTCAGTTTTGGACTAAGAACAAAGAGACCACATTTTTCTAACCTCACCATTTGGCCACGGTAGAGTAAGATTAACTTAGCTTTGTTCAAGTCTTCTAGTATACTTATAATAACCGGTTCAGTTTCACTGTAAAGCAACAGTGAATTTATTTTGAAAAACAGAAAGGCGACCAGTTTCCCTTCTCCCTCTTTTTCCTTCAATGTTGTATACCTTCTGCATTCTTCTCCACCGCTGGATCCGAAGAATAAAGCAGAGACGCGTCTATTCGCTGACGAGCGTAAGACAAGGGACCATCCAGAACGTTTCTCCCGACTGCTCAATGCTACAGGAATTCTAACGGACAACCCTATTGAAATTACACAGGATTTCCCAAGTAAGGGATCATAAACAGTCAACCAGTTATCACAAAAAAAAAAAAAAAAAAAAAACCCTTACAGGATGATCAGGACCCAGATGCAAATTACACGGCTACTTACCAAATAAATAAATAAATAAATGGACATCAAAATCTTGATATGTGTTGAAAGTATGTGATACGAATTTGATCCCATTTGCATTGGAATTCTGTTGGTGTTTATTTTGTAAATAATGACCATCTGCAGTGAGTATTAACGCTGACTACCACCACCTGGAGTCGCAATTTCGAATCCAGGGTGTGCTGAGTGACTCCAGCCAGGTCTCCTAAGCAACAAATTGGCCGGTTGCTAGGGAGGGTAGAGTCACATGGGGTAACCTCCTCGTGGTCGCGATTAGTGGTTCTCGTTCTGAACGGGGCACGTGGTAAGTTGTGCGTTGTAGGGCTTTACTGGTTGTTTAGATCAGTGTTACTATCAGAAATAATTAATTATTTCTTTAGTTATTAATTAATATTTAAATTAAATAATAGAATCTAACTTATTAAAACCTCATATGGGGCTCTAGTAAATGTAGTGCGCTACGTTTAGGAGCGGGTTTGGTTATTAGCAATAATTAATAATTATCAAAGATAATTATTAATTATTAAAATCAATAGAACATTGATGAGAATCAATGTCAGCTTTTTTTAATCCTTTAAATCAACAATTATCAAAGATAATCACTAATCATTAACATCGATGAAACATTAATTAAAATTAACACTAGCTTATTGATCCTTCAAATTCAACAATCATCAAAGATAATTATCAATTATCAAAAATCAATAGAATATTAATAAGGATTAATATTGCCGTGGCACCACCCTGGAATCAGGGACTAATAACCAGATAGTATAACAGTCTCAATATTAGATTGTATTCTTAGGAAAATCGACATCCGAAGAATATAGATTTTCGGTAAAAAAAAAAACAATGAATGAAGGCTTGAATCCGAGCACTGACATCCTGTCAGGTGTATGCAAAACAAACCAAAACACTTCTCTTTGAAATATAACAACGTTTATTTATGCAGTAATATCAATTAATAATTAATACAATGCAGTCAATAAACTTCCGACTTACAACTACAAACTAAACAGTGATAAGATTAGATATGGAAATCAAAATAATCCTATAACACATGAGGGTGTGTGTGTGTGAGAGACAGTGTGTGTGTGTGTGTGTGTGTGTGTGTGTGTGTGTATGTAAGGAGGGACGCGCACAAAATGGCGGACGTGACTCTAGTGGAGAGTATGTCACGTGAGACTTCTGGCCAGAGAATATGGCCGCGAATGTGGCCGGAGAGAAACCAGTCAATGGCGTCTACCAGTTTACCGCGTGTATCCGCTTGTACGATAGCTTAGGGACAAAGCTGAGCTTTATCACAAACCTATCTACTAGCCAAAAATGTGTGCGAGAATGTTTGTGAGGGGTCGCATGTGTGTGTAGTTAGTACGAGAGAGAGAGAGAATAAAGTGATGGCCCCAAAGCCGATTTCGCGATCGTGGGAGAGAAAGCAGCTGTTAGTTTATCACTCATAGATGCGGTGGACTGCTTGTAAACCGTCCCGTGTTCTTTGATTCTTTAATGGATAATCTCAGTGTGCCGGTCTCACTCACGATGGCGGAAATGCACAACAGTCCAATGTGGTTGGCAAATCTCATTCATGATAATTAATACCTTGAGTATTATTATTAGCAATGAGCGGACTTGGCGGTCCGTAAACTGTACAAGCAATAACCTTGATACACAAAAATAACACACTATAATATTCTATCTCTGCCCAGACGTAAACCTCTTACTTGAAGGACGTAGAATGTGTGTTCATCTGTCCTTTAACTCCGAATCGGTTCCTCGAGGCTTGGGTGATGATGGGAGGCTGTTTCCTCGCTCTATTGGCGGGCGGTACGGCTGCTGATTCTCGGCGGGCTGGCGGAGAAATCAGCGACGTCAACTTGATTGAAGAGAAATCTTTACTCTTCTCACTTCTGCAGGCAAATGGATGAAGATGCGGATTGCTCGGCGGTCTCCTTCGGATCCGTTAGAGTGTTCGGTGGAACACAGAGTAATCTCAACTCGTCCAGCGAGATGGAGATTGTATGGCCACAGTTTCAAGTCAGACATTACTTCCTTGTGCCACAAGGCTACACCTGAGAGCAGTGATGAGTTGCATCTACACACGGCGAGCAAAGTTGCTGGAAGTAAATCCCGGAAGCATCTCAGAGATATTTCTACTCCCGATGATGTCATGGTTGAGGGACGTTCTGTTGTGTGCCTCATCCAATAGGAGTTGAGAGTTCGATCCTTTAGTGAGCAAGGTTTCATGGGATTTGTAGTCTGTTTTGGACTCCCTTTATTTGATTTTGGCGCGGTTTTTATCAGTAAGATTTATGACTTTGTATGTGGGCCTGAGTTAGGTTTTACGACTGTGTTAGGACAGCCTTTGTCTTCTATCTGAATACATGAGGCCCAACAGCGTGGATCGTGGAGAACAGCATGAGCCTCCACATGCGGAGTCTCCGCAGTGTCATGCACAACGAGCCACGTGATAAGATGTGGTGGCAACTGAGACTTGTCCTCTGCCATCCGAATTGAGGTGAGTAACCGCACCACCACGAGGACCTACTAAGTAGTGGGAATTGGGCATTCCAAATTAGGGAGAAAAGGGGATAAAAAAATATAAATAAATGACCATCTGACTGCTTACTTGTAGAGATCGTACAGTGTTCTGAGAAGTAGGAAAAATGACTTGCAATACCCGGATGAGCGGTCTGATATGTCTTAATCCCCTGATGTGTGGTTGTTACGCAGAGATATCAGACCAATAGATGGCGCCATTGACCAATCAGAATAAAATTCCAGAGACCCGTGTAATTAGGAAATAATAACTGCCTTCACTAGTAAACAGAAGCACATCACATTATTTACAGTTAAATATTCTTGTGATTTGTGCCAAACAAAAGGTTTTCTTTAAAATGTTCTGAAAATAATTGGTTGGTCGCTATGGTTTTTCCATCAGTTCCATCAGAGAAACAATGAGCGTGACAAGATCAATAAAATTGTAAACATAAAGAACCTGTCTGAAACATTTGGTGAAAAAAAAGCACAAAAAAAAAAAGCACAAAAAAAAACAAAAAAACAGCCTGATCTCATGAAAATTGCATGACTGTGGTGATATATTTGCAAAATGTCATTATGTGGTTCATTACACGTATCACCGCTGTTCAGAGGTGAAATGTCCACTGTGTGGTGCTAAAAGAAAGTTCTCCCTAACAGATGAGTTTTTTTGAGATTAATGCTTTATCAAGTTTTAAATCAATAAATGATATGGCGACATAAAAAGTGCCTGATATTCAGATTTATTTTGCATCATACACTAAATAGAACTAAATATATCATATAATGTGATTAAGTTCAGTATCCTGTTATTTAAAAATGTTTAAGCAGTAATGGGGACACACAAAGCACACAAATGGGACATTTTCCTGAGAAAGAACCTTAAACAATCTCTGGACTGGTAACGGAACAGTTGTAGGTTTGTATCCTGCAAGGGGGAACTCATGGACAATTCACCATGGCATATACTGGTTTTGCCAGTCGGGCTGAGATCAAAGTCTGAATATAAATGAGCACACACATTCTCTCTCACTGGTTCAACAGTAGTTCAGCTTCTTTTGTCCTGTTGGTAACCCTTTCCACATAGCTGTGACCAGTCCCATGAGACTAACACAAACCAGCCAGTGACAAGCGCACGGCAGGCCTGTCTTTAATGAACACAGTTCGATGAGAACTCCACAGGCTGCACGGCCAGCACGCTCTATCACTTTCTCTCTTTCTCTCATCTGTCACACTGATATATGAATATAGCCCCCGTTTTCAGGTGGAGGCATTTTCACTGAATTTTTAATCTTGTAACTGAGTGTTCTGGGCAGTGACCAGCATGTAGCCAAAGCAGCCGATGATTTGTGATACTGTTTTTTTTCTTTTTCTTTTTTGCCTTTTTTTGGCAGGCTCCCCCCACTGCATCGCAGGCGCTGACACTGATGCTTCTGAAGGAAAGATAAAAGTGAGCAACAAGAGGATATTGCTGAGGGAGAAATGCAAATGTGAGATCTTTGTAAATGTATGAGCACCACTGGCCTGATCGCCTGATGCTCTGTTGACAACATGATGACAGCACTAATTACATCACTGTCTATATGACCTGTTCTAATAAAATTAGTAAAAAATAATTTCTCCATTTTGTTATAAACTTTAATTCAAATACCCACACCACTGATTAGAGTAATTAAACATGTGGGTGGTGCTATGGGTGAGCTTCCAGGACTCAAGCACCAAATGTTTTTTATCTCCTTGTCTGATAAGTTTTTTCACTAATAAAGTCACAAAATTGTACGGAGACCCTTAGAGAACAGGAAGGGAATTTATTTTCTGAAATAGTTTTGTGCTCTCACATTAAGTTTTGTGCTCTCTCACAATGAGTTTTGCGCTCCCTCACAATAAGTTTTGAGCTCCCTCTCAATAAATTTTGCACTCCCTCACAATAAGTATTGCTTTCCCTAGCAATATGTTTTGCACTCCCTGACAATAAGTTTTGCACAGTCTTGCAATAAGTTTTGTGCAGTCTTGCAATATGTTTTGCGATTTCTTGCAATACATTTTGCGCAGTCTTGCAATAAATTCTGTGCTCCCTTGCAATGAGTTTTGCACTCCCTTGCAATACATTTTGCTCTCCCTGACAATAAATTTTGAACAGTCTCGCAATAAGTTTTGAGCTCCCTCACAATAAGTTTTGTGTTCTTTAACAATACGTTTTGCGCGGTCTCGCAATAAGTTTTGAGCTCCCTCACAATAAGTTTTGCGCTCCCTCACAATAATTTTTTGCGCTCTCTCACAATACGTTTTGCGCAGTCTCGCTATACATTTTGCACTCCCTTGCAATTATATTTGCGTCCCTTTGCAATCCGTTTTACATTCCTTTGCAATAAGTTTTGCATTCCCAAGCAATTATTTTGGGTTCCCTCACATTATCTTTATCATACCTTGATCCCTTAATACAAATTAACCATGGTTTTACTGCAGTAAATATAGTTTAACTATGGTATTTGCAGTAAAACCATTACCATACAATTTACAATGGTTTCAATACAGCTACTGTTTTTTTAACCATGATATTATAAACAAACTTAACACTGGCAAGTCAATGACATGAATCTGTAATCAGTATACAATGCATGTCTGACTACAGAAAGCCAAAAAGCTTTTTTTTTTTTTTAATTATGCTTTTTTTTTCTTTTTTTTTTCTCCCCTTCTCGCCCAGTTTGCAATGCGCTCTAGGTCCTTGTGGTGGCATAGTGACTTGCCTCAATCTGGGTAGCGGAGGACGAATCTTAGTTGCCTCCGCGTCTGAGACCATCCATCCATGCACAACTCACCACACGCCCCACTGAGAGTGAGAGCCACATTATAGCGACCACGAGGAGGTTACCCCGTGTGATTCTACCCTACCTAGCAACTGGGACAATTTGGTCGCTTAGGAGACCTGGCTGGAGTCACTCAGCATGCCCTGGATTTGAACTCGTGACTCCAGGGGTGGTAGTCAGCATCTTTACTCGCTGAGCTACCCAGGCCCCCCAGTGATGCTGTTTTAAACACACAAAAGGTTAGTGGGACCTTTTTAGTTTTAGTTCAAACACACAAACAAACCTGCATATTGGAGCTGTTTGCACAATCAGACTGCAGTTAGAAAATGGCCCTTTGCAACAATGAATTTTCTGCCTGGTTATGTTGGATTACAGGTGGTTTGTGAATAAGATGAGTTCTTTGTGTTGAAATACTGCACGCTAAAGTGGTGCAACTGTTTAGTGATTTCACTCTATAGTGTTGGATATAAAGGAACATTCTCAGGTCTTCACAGAGCTTGTCAAGCCCTTAAGCTTTTGTGTGCTCCAGGGGTCAGGGGTGTTTCACGTTACCATGGCAATACAACCTTCAAAAATCTAGAGAGACTTTTGGTGAAAGAACTCTCTGTATCAATGAGATCCATCTTCAACCTTTAATGGGCTGGTTTGGGCAAAAGGTGGCTTAGGCTTTCTCCATGTTCACTTACCTTGAATATAATGTGTTCTAACCTCCAGTGTGCTGTCTGTCTCCATATAAAGTCTCTGAAAGCAATTTTTTTTTCTCTCAATTTGATAATGCACATTAAATATAGGATTTCTAAGGGAATAAAGGCTATAGTCCATGTCAGTGGTCATTGTTTAACAGCGTGCCATTTCGCGATATTTCGTTCAAATTTTCAAAATGGCATATCTGACGAAACTAGATACTGTAGTCTTTTGACTCAAATAGGTTTGAATGTAAACACTTAATTAGGTTTCTTACCAGATGTAGTTTTGTTGGCGTTTCTCCCAAAGACAAACTCCATTGTGATCAGTGCTATGTTGTTTTGTCACATGACTCAGTGCATCCAAAGTTTAACCCTTTACTGACAGCCCAGAGTGTTCTGAACTGAAATCAGTCAGTTTAAATTTAATTAAATTATGCAAAGTGTATAGTGAAGACAAAATACAATGTCCAAGCAGGAGGACACGGGGTCGCACGAGGTTAATATAAAATTCACCTTTTGTGCTCCACTAAAAGAGAAATTCATGTGGGTTTGAAATGAATTACATTTGTTTATTTTTTATTATTGGGTGAATTATACCTTGTGTCGATAAGCATTGAAAGGGTTCTGTACAGCTCCTTGTTTGAGGGAAAATGGAAAAGTGAAGAGTGTTGTGAGACAAGAACTTTCCACCTCAACCCCTGCTACACTTAGGTCTCAGGTGAGATTTAAAAGACTTCCTTTGTCTTTCATGTGGAACTCTTTTCTCTCTCTTTATGAGGAGTATGCGAGGAGAAGAGGTAACTTTCCCACTGTAAAATACTTAAAACCATCCAAAAATTCTGTAGAATTAAATCTCCTGACAACCTCTGCTTTATCCAGTGTGTTTTGTGTGTTTATTTCTTTCATTTTCAGTCACATGGCTCCCAGGAGTGGTGCAAGTCTTGGTAATTCTTGTCTCAGCCTCAGACGGCACGCCCACGGATCGTCCACAGTCTTTTCAATAACAGTCTGATGTATATTGCATCCACAACTGGCAAGCACTATCAGAAAATCAGCAATTCCAATTTGATTGTCTGCAGTGTTGGGGAGTAGTTAACTAAAAGTAGAGACACTACTAACTTAAATTTCAGTTCAGTAGCGTGACAGTAGCTAGACAATAAAATAAATGATTCAATGAAATTTAGTTTTGGGACCTCTGGTTCATTTTAGTGAGTCTGTTTTTTTGGCTGGTCAGTGTATTTTCATGTCATTTTCAGGAGTGGTCTGAGCCTTTCTAAATATTTTGGAACTGTACAGTATGTGACTGTAGATGTTCATGTTGGCAAGAGGACGTTTTGTTAACTCTGGTGGGGCGGTCCATCAGTGTGAATGGCCAGTGGAGTGTGTTTTCCTCTAAAGACATTGCTGCAGGGTTTGTGCGAGGCTACATGAGCCCTGCTGGGAGAGGATAAGTGAGGATAAAGACAGTAGAGCAAAGACTGAGCTGGTATGAGTGGAGGTGGTAAGCATCTATCATTCAGCCCAGTGTTTTAACACCTGATGGAGATAATGATGATTCAGAGCCCCTCGAGACCTCCTCAGGGTAGGGTTGCAGCAGTTGTTGTGTAAGGTCTCACTTACGTTGGGACGTAAAGTTCACACTAAGGGCTTAGTAACTACTAGTTAGTTTGTAACTAAGTCTGTGCTTAATTTGGTTGCACCACTTGTTCTGAAGGCAAGACTTAACTAGTAGGTTGTAAGCTCTCTGTAAAGTAATGCGTAGCATAATATGACGTTTACCATAATTGATCCAATAAACAGCCTTCAAATTTGTACACAGAAGCATTAAACAGCCTGAATTTCAGTTTGATCTTGTTACGGTTGATGTTCAAACCTTGTTTGCTCACATAACTGTCAGCTGTAATAAATTATATCCCCATTAAAATACAATATGTAATAAAGATTTATTAATGGTATATTTAGCCTATGTAAATAACAATATTCAGTAACTGTATCTAAAATGAATTAGGGACAATAAATGAATAATTACTTATACAACAGGCTGGAAAAACAGACATTTATTCATTTTAATAGCTTATATCGTATATGTTGAAACTTGACACCATACACAGGAAAGTGCACCATTAGATCGGTTTCATGCTGAAGAAGTTAGTTTTTTATATAATGTTTTCTCACTCGTAAATGTAAACGGGTGTAAATGTCAACATCATACTGTATATAGAAATGATTGATGCCTGTCACGCATTATATTAGCTCATTTATATAATTAAATATCAGTCTGATTTTTTTATTCCAACCGTTACTCCTGGTTGGAGTCTTCCGTAAATATTTAGTTTATATGTAGGGTTACATCCTACCTAAGTATAATGGTGCAACGCACACATATTTAGTAGTGCGTAAATTGTGACTTAGTGCCCATTTACGCCACAACTAGGCTAAGTTGTAATGTACGTATAGCTGGTGCAACTGGCCCCAGGTCTCTTACCACTAGCAGTTCCAAATTATCTAGTGCCATGGAACTGTACAGTACATCTCAGTGCAGTGGACACAGTGTCCTGCACACTGTGAACTGGCAGGCCTTTCAAAAGGATCACATTGCAAAACTTGAGTCCCTTAGCAAATTATGTCAATCTAACACATTCTTATAAGGAAACTTGACTCTACTGACATTCATCCATGTGCTCCAAATGTCACTCACCGTGATTGCCAAGTGTTTGTGTGTTTTTGTTCACTTTCATGTTTTCATGTTTTGATTTCATGTCTTTTATTTTGAAATGTAGTTCCTGTTTCATGTGACTTCCTTGTCTTGTCATGTGACCCTCATGTTTCATGTGTTTATGTTCTCATTGGTTTCTTGTCATTGTCATGTTATCATGTTCATTAGTCTGTTTTCTCATTGATTTATGTTTATTAGTCTTATCTTGTTATCAGTTCTGCTCTATTATTGGTTCTTATGTTATTAGTTCTGGTCTGTGATTGGTTGTCTTGTTTATTTGTTACCCATGTCAGCGTATTTATAGCTCTCATATTCTCTAGTCCTTGGTTGAGTATTTTTTTTAAGTAACATTGTTTCATGATCTGTGGCTTTTCCAAGTCAGCCTGGTCTCCTGGTCCACGCCCGTCTCTGGGCCCTCCGCCCTGGTTTTCTGTTGCCATCTCTGGTCCCCCATGGTCTCCAGCACCCACTGGTCACCCATGGTCTCCAGCACCTTCTGCTTACCTAAGCACCAGCTCCTTATTGAACTAATGGTTTTTGTTTATTGTTCTCTAGTCCTTGGTTGAGTATTGTTAAGGTAATGTTGTTTCATGGATTTTCTACTTTTAGTCAAGTCTAGTTTAGTTAATGTTCCATTTTGTTTTGATACTTTCACGTTTAATGCACATTGTAAATAAACTGCACTTGGGTTCCTATTTTACGTGCTTGTCTCACCTGTCCTGCTACCAATGTTACAGTTATCAACTCTAATAAAGAATGAACGGAACCAAACTTGGGCAACCTAAAAAGTTAAATTAATTATTTAAAAAATTATAAATATAAATGATGATATTTTACAAATAAATAAAAAGATATAAGCGAATAAGGAATAACAATGTATGGGACCAGGGGTGCGCATTGTGTTAATCACGATCGACTGGTCGATTGAAAGACATCTGCTGGTCAATCTCAGTAACACGTCAAACGGTAAAGGGAGTAGAGAGAGAAACTACTCAAATAACAAAATTTTTAAAGATCTCTTTATTTCCTCATGTCTGCTCCCACGCAGGTGGATTTCCAATATGCAAGATGGCAGGAGAAGACTCATTCAAATTTATGAGGAAAGCTCTATCTGAATGGTTACAATTAGCGGAAGGGCTATAGTTTCTCTGACTAATCAGGTAGTGTTTTCCTGAAATATTACTGAATCGTCGAATCAGGACTCTTCCCTTGCAGTCCTACATTTCGGAAACTTGCCCCTGCACACTGTCTGACAGACAGCTTCTTTTTGTGTGCGTGTGTTGTGAGAGCACACACAGTAATGCAGATCTGTGCCTGTGCGATGGTCAAATACATTTGAAAATACCTGTCTTGGCGAGGTATTGATAGAAACACAGTCAGTTATGTCTGAAGTAAGCGTAAACACTGGGGGAAAAAAAAACAGATTTGTGTCAAAATATCAGATCTGTGCATTAGGGATTGAAGTATAAATGCAGCCTAAAAGACCTGCTGCTGTCCATGTCATTAATATTAACAACAATAACAAGAAAACCATGCATTGCTCTTGGCAGGATAACTTTAGAAGCTTTAAAATAAAATATTAATGCATTATAATCATGCAGTGAAGACCTGTAATCCACAATAATGTAAGAATGTTTACTTGAATACATGATACTGGTGTTAGAAATGTGTTTCTTTGTTCTTATTTTATTACTGACTGTTTCCTTGTCTTGAATAATTACTTAAGAACTTGAAACAATGTTTACCCAGTTAACAAATTAGTCAGTATTAGTTTTTGCATCGAGAATCATAAAATTTCACTGGCATTGGTTCCGACTACTGAAATGTTGGTATCGTGACAACACTGCCTACAATATATATTTAAATTGTTCATGGTAGATCTTACTGTAATAGCATTATGATAAAGTAGCTCTTATTCCATAAAAGTTTGTGCACGCCTTTATTAGAGGTTTATTACAAGGTTTATATCTTGTTCAGAATGGAGGATTGAAAAGTTGATTGAAAATTTGGGGAAGCTGATTTTATTATGTTAATCGCTATACCTTCTGGTTTCCACGGGACCAGAACCCAGAGTGAATGCGAGTACTTCCAGGTTTCCATTGGACCAGAACTTAGATCTTGGAGAGAACGCTGTTACTTCCTGGTCTCCACAAAACCAGAACATGTGTCTCGGAGTGAATGCGGTTACTTCCAGATTTCCTTGAGACCAGAACCTGTTTCTCAGAGTGAAAGTGATTACTTCCTTGTTTCCACAGCACTAGAAGCCACACATTACTTCCTGGTTTACATGGGATCAGAACCCAGGTCTCAGAGATGGCACTAGAGGGAAAGGTAAACATGTTTAAATTTATGTAAAAATGTCTGATGGGGGATGTCGCTTGTCCGTAATTTGGGTCATGTGATCATGTTGCCTTGGTTCAGATGTTTCTCCTAAAATTCCTTATAAGACAAATAAAAATAGAAACAAACAAGAAAATTGTTGACATACAGTCAGAGTATTGAGCCATACGATTATTGTTGATATAGCACAGCTCAGATAAGTTGATCTTGGAAGACATGACGACAAATGTTCAAGTTCATAGAGATCTCTGACTAATGATTAAAGACTTAAAGAGATCTCAGAATCTTCAACACAGAGTCATCAAGAAAGTGTGTTTTCAGATCTCTGATTGTACTTATAAGGCTTTCAACAACACAAAACTTGTATTGCTGTCCACGTTTCCAAGGAAACAGGTTTATAAAAGGCTGTGATTGAAAGCGTAGAGATGTGCAGGTATCAGGGGAGCTTCCCACTCGCACTTGCTTTCATGCAACTTTTCCTGTGGGAAAGTGGGAGTGTCATTGGAATAGAGGAGACCCTGTCCTTTGTTGACCTCCATTGGTAACATCATACTGGATGCCTATTCTACCCTAAAAGGGTAAAAATCAATAAGAAACTCCCTTTAGACAGACATAATCTGAATGACTGCAGGGAGGCATCTTGTTATATAAACCTTGTGAGATAGAGCTGTAAACTTTCTCTAAGAAAGTTTTGACTGAATTTTCCTAAATAAGTGCATACAAGCTTAATCTTCAAAATGTGTAAAATCAATAAAAATACTACTGAGAGAAAATTTTGGTTAGATATCATAATTGCATAAAACATTACTTAATTCAGTCATCTACATGCAAATAAGAATGAAGAACATAATGTTATTTGTGCCTCCTGTTTACTGGCATTAAGATCCTTTTATCAATAGTCTACCACACATTTGGAGGTAAGAAGAATTTTTAAGTGAATCTCACTATGAATAAATACTTCATTCTATTTGAGATGCATGCAGTATGACTTGCGACAATTCAGTTTATTTGTAAAGCGCTTTTTACAGCACATATGGTTTCAAAGTAGATTTTCAGAAAATAACCAGAGTCAAAGGGTATAATGGTGAGAGATGTCAAACTCAGCTTTGTTTGAAGGGGTTGAATTTTCCTTTATTTTTTGACATATAAGTTCAGTGAACAATAAAAACGCAAAACATTAGCATTGACTGAAACCAAGCAGCAAAACGACTTGTTTTCTACTTGTTTGAAACATGTCTGAATTGATGCAAACATGTCTGACAGGAGATGGTGCTTGTCAGTAACAGCAAAATATGGTCGATGCCAGGGTACTGGAACATTTGGTAGCAACATGTCAGGTTCCCGTGCAATCATGTTGAAAGCCAATAATTAAAGGTGCAGTATGTAAGATTCAGAAACCCTTGTTATTAATGACACCTTAGCCAGAAGAGGATTCAGTAGATAAATGTTTTGTTTTGTTTTTTTTTTTTGGCTTACTCTGAGTCGGTGTTGTGCTGGGAGCTGGACGTTTGCTGGATTCCATCTCTAAGATAACGTTACCTAGTGTTGCAGTTTGTTGTAGCTGTTGAATAGCGGAAGAGAAGCACTGAGGCAAGGCTCTCGGGAGCGTGCATTAATGTCACATCCTTTGGATTTTCCTGGCAAAACCAACCTGCTCCCTTCGCATGAAAATCAGTCTACAGACTTTAATAGGCAGCCTAGGAAGTCCGGGAAGGGCTCATTTTTTAAGTTGTGTTACAAGCCGTTCACACATTGGCCAAAAAATTATTATTACATGAAAAATGTTACATATTGCACCTTTAAAAAAAATAAAAAAATATGTGAAACAGTATGCAGTTAACAACAATTAACATTTGAAACAATAGTATGCCACATCATCACAAATCCTGTTATTAATCAGTATCTTTGTCTTATTTTACACAAAGAAATGTAACTATCTGTAAAACAAGATCAATTACATAAGACATTACAACTTGTTTTGAGACAATGTATATTGAACAGTTGCATTCTGTTTTGTTTTAATGTCAGATTTTTTTCCCCACTAGACAAATCTCGCTAAACTTTAAATGTTAGTTTTAAATAACAGCCATTTTTTTGCAGTGTGACCTCACTTTGTTTAATTTAGCGAATGTTGTGCTGTATAGTGCAACAGTGCCCGCCAACTTTTTCAGCCTTCTCTTGGTTCCAGAATTTTTTCCATTAATTTCTTCCATGTGGATTTCATAAAATCCTTCATAAATCAATTCTAAGCCCTGAACCAAACCAACCAGCTCTGAGGTGAAATTTTGATTTGAAATAAAAAAAAGTATTTGAAAATCAGAAAAAAGATAAAGTAACAAGACTAAAGTAACTTCTGCAGAGATCATATGTATACCAGATTATAAAAGCTTATTTATAAGTACACCAGCAAGACGTTTAATGCGAGAAAGCTGCTGAAGACACGAAAGTGACATGCACTTTGTAAGGAGACAGATGCATTGCGCTTCAAAAGTGGCTTTTCCCTTGTAGTTCATGTGCACACTCTTCAGTGGGCGCGTTCCTTTCATAACTGATCATCCCTATGCCCTATTCCCTTCAAAGTCTTTACCATTCACTGTGAGAGCAATGGAGGGCTGAAAGATGAGGGGCTTCAATAAACAGCAATTTGAAACTTATTTTTAAGCAATATTTATTGAAAAGTCATTTTGAAGCAATCGTACAGCATGCCAATCATGAACCCCTCGAAGTTCCTTTCGTAGGCTGATTATTCACATTTGGAATGCAGCCAAGAATGCCAATTATGGACGTAAGCCATGTTCTCCGACAGAAACAGTGTGTATGAAAGCGTTTTCTCTTAACAGATTTTAATCCCTTAAACTGTGTAAGGAAGGCTGCATTCGCATTTCCATGACGTTTCAGAATGAAGCTTTTTGCAAACACTGAAATAAACACTTTTCTTAAATGCATGTAAACTAAAGTATTACATAATAAAAAATCTAAATGGAATTAAAGATATAGAAGCCTCAGCGAAGTCAAATGAAACCCACACAGCAAAATAATAAGCAACTATGCATTTAACTACATGTGGAGAGCTGTAGTTCCAACCACTCAACTTTGTGATGCAGTTTGTGAATGTTCGTTGGAACTACGGTTTCGGGAATCACCAAATCATTGAACTACTGTATGTTGTAATGATGGAACTTGCGACCATAGATGGCTAACGATGCTTTTGGCAAATGCACCCCTGGGCGTTCGCGGCAGAGCTCTTTTGGTGCACTTTGTGATTTCTAAAAAAATTACATTAAAATAACAAAGATCGATGGCTTCAACAGAAGCATATACAGTACCATCGATAAACAACCTCGAAGCTCAAGGAAGGTCTGTCTTTAAAGATTTATACGTTTCTTTATAAATCAATTAACCTGAATGAAAGGGATTTTTACTTTTGGAACGTGACTGTTGCGCTCTTTTATCAACTCAACTATTAGCTTTTCTTCCAAATCTAATTTGATCTAATTTTGTGTAAAAATGACTTGGCAGTCCAATCAAAAAAGTCAAGAGGATATGGATTTTCCATATTTTCTCTCTGTATCGATGAGCTCATAATGGTGTAACTCAAGACCAACAAGTGATTATTTAGGTCCAGTCTTTTTCCCGCATTATGAACCAGGGATTTCCCGCAGTCCCCACTGCACAGTGCAGCAGACTGCGGAAAGAGTGAGTGATCGCTTGTCAGCAGGAGAGAGCCAATAATGGTAATTGTAAGCCAGGGAGTAATAGAGATGTAATGCATGCTGGCCTTCCTGCAGTGCGAGGCCGCAGGCTTGAGTTATTGACCTAAAGCACAGCGCTGCAGCACATTACAAAACAAAAAGGCAAGAGAACCTTTATGAATTGTGCAATAATGACCTGTGAGCGGCAGCAGCTGCGCTTCTCTATACTCGTTTGTTCTTGCTCTCTCTCATTCTCATGCATAATGCAGCTGGTAAAATCACATGCTAAAGCGAGAAGGAACACAACCAGAAGTAAAAACAGCAATAACAACAGATCAATGTGCTAACAGGAGAACTGTAAAGAATGTTTAATGACACACAAATAAAAGTGAGGTGGGTGGATTATACAGAGCAGTGGAATTTTTGGGGTGTCTTAATAGTGCTGTACACTAATGCTTACAGGATTATAAAGTAATTAGTAACTTTGATAAAGTTACTTTTTTAGTCAATAACATTTTTTAGGGATAACATTTTAATGCATAAAGCACATTGTGGTCAGTACAAATCAGGTTTTACTTTTTCAGCAAGTGAATTTGCATTAAATGTAGTCTGGATCTTAATTTTTCTTTTACCTTGCATAGTTTTAGCATGGTTTTTCGAGGATGAGGGCATGTCAGGTGAGTTTGATTGGGCGCACAGACTTTCACGCCAAAAACAAAAAGAATGGGAAGCTTTTCTCCTCCCTTTTTTTGAAATTGATAAGCCTATTTATTTCTACATGACTATAGAGAATTGTATTATTTCATTTAGCACTGTCTTTTCCCTGCTGTCAGAACAGATCTACAACTTTTGGGTCGCAGCCCACAGCTTTAGCCACTCAATTTCTCAGCAGTCGCCCCTGTTTAGTGGAGTTTATTGGCAGATATTCTACAATGTCTTAATCTTGTGAGGGTCCTTTAGCATAAATCGATTGAGCTAAATGAAGAAATTATTACTACCATTTGTGAGTAGTAGGCTACAACATTTTATGAAGAACCACATTGTGCAGTCATCTACATGCAAAGATTTCAACCTTTGACTAACATTACCAATAACAAGACAGCACATTTGTCAAAGTGCAAAGATGTATTGTTAATGGTTTCACAAAGATAGAGGAAGTTTACCTAAAAAGGAAAATTCTGTTTTTACATCCTCATGCTACTCCAGACCCTTTTTGCTTTAAGTTAAATAACCTCTGTTATTTCTTCCATGGAGCACAAAAGGACAATTTGGTCACACTCTATTTTACATAGGTAATTACTTAGTAATATTAATGAACTTCATGTAACTACTCTGTAATTATTTTATGGAGCTGTTTTTACTTACATATTGTTACTGTTATTACTATAGTAATTAACAATAGTAACATGTAATGTGCAACATGGACACTGTAAAATAAAGTGTTACAGAGAATTTTTGAATCTTGCAGCTCTTTTCCATATGACAGATCATAGCATGTCAAACACCAGAAAAGACATAAAACATAAAAAATGTAGTCCACACGACTCTTTGTTTTGATAGTTTTGTGTGAGGAACAAACTGAAATTTGTAATTCAAGTTGTTATTCGAGAACCAGCAAGAAGACACATAAGAATCAACTATATCTGCAACTGTTAGTCCTGGGTTTTTGTTAGTCTCTGGATAAATACATAGATCGATACATAGATACATAAATTGAAACTCATGCTCAAGAACTGGTAATGTTTCTTCTGCATTAGACACTTATCTGACAAAAAGTGGTAGATACATGTCCCACCCGTAAATGACACCAATGAAATGAACCATGTGTTGACGTGTCATTCCCAGTGTTCACCTGAAACCTACGCCACTGAAGGTTATGCAAGTTTACATCTGTTACACTCGTGTTTTTCACTAGACCTCTTATTTTACATAGCCTACTAATCAAAAGACATATTTTGTGACATTGCAGCAGCTCCACGAAGCCCAGAACATAAGCCAAAAGAGAATTGTCAGATTTAAAGATTCGATCTTTGGGTAAATAGCCAACGCTGGGTTTCCCGATAACGTTGCAACTTAAGCCTTTACAATAACCTTAACTGATGTCATTCGTTGTTTTACGATGGAGTAACGGCTGTTTCCCAAACCAGCACATAGATTGCTCGCTATAAAATAGAACTTAAGTACTTTGTTACGGGAGCTGTCTGGTCCAAAGGTGCTGATCATATTGGCCAGTTTGTCCAGGTGTTTGAATGAACTTAAGAGTGGTTCAAAGCTCTTGTTAATTTACAAACATTTTTACTTAGATAACAACGCTTTTGAGAAACGCACCGCAGAGATTAAGTACTACTTAAGTGCTACTAACGTTCTTCTTAGTACTTTAGGAAACCCAGCCAACACCTGCGAAAAGCAGGAGGACTGAAAAGTGTCTAATAATAATGTTTATTGCACTATCTCTTATTTTAATTTATTGTATTTATTTCCATGGCCATTTCATTTTTCATAGTGTAACAGGGTAAGAAATGTGCTTCCACTTGCTTTACTTAATTTTGTGTATGACCCTTTATTTATATTTAAGCTGCACTCTCCACCCATTGGCTGGTGCTGTGTAGAGAACTGGTTCCGGTTGGGTGATTAAGATTCGCGCCAGCCGAGATAGAGGTTGTGATGGGTGAGTGCTCCCCAGAAAAATATTTTAATTAAATTTATCTTATTTTTTGGGGGTTAACATCGACACGTATTTTGTTTTGTCATGCATGAAAGTGTATTGTATTCTCTGTTCTCAAGCTACCATGTTTTATGTGTAGTAATGTTTGATTTAATGTTCATCCTCATTATACAACATGCGTGAGCATGATTATTGGGATTGACCACCGCTTTTCAATGTGTTTAAACAGGTACAGACTTTATATTTTAAATAATATGTGTAATTATTGTATATCTGTCCTATATTGTTCATACATAAAGATTAAGATTTGCGCCGGCCAAGAGAGTGGTTGTGGTGGAACATGTGTAAGCATGATTATTGGGACTGACCACTACTTTCCAATGTGTTTAAACAGAATAAAATCCAACAAAGGTGTGAGATGGTGTCAATCGAGTGCATAATAAGGCAACGTTCAAGCATTAGCACCATGAATCTTTGCATGCATGCAGAATGTAAACAGTCCCTGTATCTGATAGATTGACATAGTAAAACTGTGGCGAAATACAAAAATTGTATTAAATTAAAACAATACCAGTCGTGAGGCTGTGGGCGATCTTTTGATTACCATTGTCCCATGTCTGCCAAACATGTTGAGTGGTCCAAAAATCATCTGCAGCCTGAAACTGAAATTTTGGTCAGATTTTAGGAGTGAATGTACTTGTATGCTTGTGTACTGTGGAAAAGTATTTGCTCCCATCCTGATTTCTTCTGTATTTGTGTGCCTCTCATACAAAATTGTTTCAAAAATTCAAGCAAAATCTAACATAAAACAATGGCAGTCTGAGTGGACCCACATTATATTAGGTGGCCTTAACTACTGTGTACTTAACCATTTGATACAATGTACTTATTATGTACATATATGTTGTTGCATTATAATTACATTTAAAGTACTTGCATTTAATTACATTTGTAGTTACACTGTTAACTTTACCCCTAACCCAATCCTTACCCCAAAACCTAACTCTAACCCCAAATCCTAACCCTAACCCTAACCCTACCGTTACTCTTAAACTTACCCGTACCTCAACCTCAGAAGCAGCAAATGTGGGAATTTTTGCAGAACAACGTGTAGTTACACAGTAAATACATAGTCTTGTATGTATTTAATGTTAGTACATTGCAGTTAAGTCCACCTAATATAAAGTGTGACCACCTGAGAAAACACAAAATATAGTTTTTAAATGATAATGTTATTTATTGAAGCGAAAAAGTTATCCAATACCAACTGGGCCTGTGTGAAAAATAATTTGCCCCTTAGTTACTAAATCCCCAAATCTATAAAAACTAAATTCATAATGGGGTTCAGCTGGACTAGACACACCCATGCCTGATTACTGCCAGCCCTGTTCAGTCAAATCAACACCTAAATAGAACTTTTTCAGCAGCATGTTGGCTAAAAGGTCTCACCCAGTAGCACACTATGCCAAGGTCGAAAGAAATTCCAGAAATAATGAGGAAAAAGTTTATTGAAATACATCAGTCTGGGAAGGGTTACAAAGCTATTTCAAAGGCTCTGGGACTCCAAAGAACCACAGTGAGAGCCATTTTGTCAGGATCCTGTCACCTTTGTCAGTCATGTTTATTGTGATGACAGGATCCTGACACTTATGTTCTGTGTCTCTGTCTGAGCACACAGCTTTGGTTGTTTTCCTTGCCATGTGCTCTTCTTTCTAGACTATGTTCCATGTTTAGAGCATGGTGTCTGGATCCTGACTCTTCGGTCTCGGGATCCGGACACTCATGATGTATGTCTTGTCTTTGTGATGCATAGCTTCATGTTCAGTTTCGGTTCTCTTGCCATGCGCTCGTGTCTGGTCTTGTCTTTTGTTTGAGCACATGGCTAATGATGGCTTGATTGCCATGTGCTCTATTGTCTTGTCATTGTGTTTGTCTTTTCATGTGCTTCCCGACTCTGCCTTCTTCCCTCATGTCTCTGCCAGATTGTTTTGTGCTATTGTGTATGTTACTTCCTGTAAGTTACTATTTTTTGTTTCAGTTATCCATTTGGTCCTGTCCTGTCTTTTTTTTTTTTTTTTTTTGTTTTTTTTAAATAGAGGTTTTCTCCCTTGTGAGAATTTTTGTTTGCTTTTTGTTCTTTTTTCAATAAAAGCCCTCAACTTGCCTTCTGCGTTTGGGTCCTTTCTCAACAAACAGTGACAGAACAATCTGGCCATTTCAGGACCCAGCAGAGACAAGATGGGCATCTTCCTTTTTTTATCTCCCCCCATTATATTTTCCATCTGTCAGCGCATGACCCACCTCATCTAACTTCGCAACATCCGTCAGAGGGCAACTGATGTGAGGGACATGCCTGTGATTTTTTTATTGCAGTGGATGAGCTGGACTATGATGAGTCAGATCTGAAGGAGGTATTTAACATCTTTCTCGATCAACTTCTCAGTCGGGGGAGATGGAGAAACTGGGGCACTTGGGCTTTTGGGACTTTGTTGATCACCTTTTCCTTTGTGGGGAATCTGATCTCTCAACCCAGGAGGGACTTCCCCAGATGGACCATACCATTGTCCCTCCCTTCTCATGCCCAGTCCCCAGTCCTCCAATGACACGCAAATGGAGGAGGAGGAAGAAAGGCGCTGCCTTGGTCTGTTCAGCTATAACCGCCAGGAGGTGGCCACTGTTCCCACTGCCGGGAGGCAGAGGAGCCCGCTGCTGACCGCCAGGAGGCAGAGGAGCTTACTGCTGACTGCCAGGAGGCGGAGGAGCTTGCTGCTGACCACCAGGAGGCGGCGGCCATTACCGCTGCCGACCACCAGGAAGTGGCAGCCGTTCCCTCAGCAGTGCTTCCGATCTTCTGGAAGAGGAGGAGGAGGAGAAAGTCTCCTATTCCCCAGTCGCTGACAGCACTCATCGCCACATGTCTGGTCTTGACTTTTGTTTGAGCACATGGCTAATGATGGCTTTGTTGCCATGTGCTCTATTGTCTTGTCATTTTGTTTGTCTTGCCATGTGCTTCCTGACTCCGCCTCCTCATTCCCTCATCACTCTCCCTCGTTTAGTCCTTGTTAATTTTTATTAGTTTCACCTGCTTCTCATATCTTTCTGCCTATATATTGTGCCTTCTTCTCTCATGTCTCTGCCAGATTGTTTTGTGCTATTGTGTATGTTACTTCCTGTAAGTTGCTATGTTTTTTTTCAGTTACCCAGTTGATCCTGTCTTGGTTTTGTTTTAGTTTGTTGGTTTTCTCCCTTGTGAGAATTTTTGTTTACTTTTTGTTCTTTTTCAATAAAAGCCCTCAACTTACCTTCTGCATTTGGGTCCTTCCTCAACAAACTGTGACACATTATCTCCAAATGTAGAAAACGTGGTACAGTAGTGAACCTTCCCAAAAGTGGCCAACCTTCCAAAATTCCTCCAAGAGCACAGCGACGACTCATAAAGGAAGTCACAAAAAAGCCATGGACAACATCCAAGGAACTGCAGGCCTCTTTCGCATCAATAAAGGTCACTGTTCATGACTCCAATATCAGAAAGACACTGGCCAAAGATACCATCCATGTAAGAGTGGCGAAGCGAAAAACACTGCTAACCCAGAAGAACATTAAGGCTCATCTGAAATTTGCCAAAACACACCTTGATGATCTTCAAACCTTTTGGGAGAATGTTCTGTGGACTGATGAGTCGAAAGTGGAACTGTGTAGAAGATGGGGTCCCATTACATCTGCCGTAAATATAACACAGAATTCCACAAAATGAACATCATACCTACGGTCAAGCATGGTGGTGGTAGTGTGATGGTGTGGGGATGCTTGGGCTAGGGCGACTTGCAGTAATTGAGGGAAACATGAATTCTGCTCTCTATCAGAAAATTCTAAAGGAGAATGTCCAGTCATCAGTCCGTGAGTTGAAGCTCGAGCGCAACTGGATTATGCAGCAAGATAGCAATTCAAAGCATAGGAGTAAGTCCACTTTTGAATGGCTCAAAAGAAGCAAAATGTACGTTATGGAGGGCCTTGTCAAAGTCCTGACTTGAACCTGATTGAGATGCTGCGGCAGGACCTTAATCAAGCAATGAGACTTCACTGAGATCGGCGCCATGTTGTTTTGTCACATGACGTGCGTCGAAAGTGTAACCATTTACTGACTTCCCATTGTGTCCTGAACTGAGATCATTCAGTTTCAATGAAACAAAATTATGCATGGCATATAGCGAAGCCAAAACACAATGTACCTGCATAAGGACACGGAGTCACACAAGGATAAGACAGCCAGCTAGTTAATTTAATGGTCAGATCACTGATCTATATATATAACTGGATTGCTCATGACATCACAACAGTGAAGCTACTGCGCCGCCATCTTTGTATTCCCTAACATTCTTTATTCCTATGGGTCTCAGTGGAAAATCATCTGTTTTGGTGAGTAATTTTTACGCATCCAGTCACTTTAAAAACATTTTTTAAGTCTGCATATACAGCATCACAATGCCATCTTCCTATACATGTCATTTGTTATTTATTTGGACTCTCATTTTTTCCCCCTGCTTATTCTAAGTGTGAGCGTGTTATGTTACTCGTTATTGCAGCAGCATTACCTTCAGTGGCGCATGGGTTACCTCAGTAGAAAAAAGTTTAAGAAACTGAGGTAAGATATCAGTAGCATTTTCAAACATATGTTTGGCAGGCTTTAAAGTGTTTATTCTGAATACATAATTATGCTTTGTAACTTTTATTTACATTGAACATTCATTGTGGTTATTTACTGTGGCAGCGGGGGCGTGGTCAAGCATCTCTCCGGAGAGAGAAAAAGCGGTAAGGGCGCTTACACCTGAGCTAAATTATGTATAACACCTGTCTCTAATTTCAGTGAGCACGGGGAGAGCGGCATAAATAGAGACACACCGCAAATAGGAGGGAGAGAGAGCCTGGGCACGACAGACCCGAGCAAGAAGCTAGGAGTTTCTTTACAAATGTTGAGAGTTTATTTTTGTGAAGCGGTGTGCGATTGATGATTAACTTTGTGCTGCAGAGAGAGAGAAATTAAACTATAACCTGAGGGGGATTTCCCTTTGGAGCAGTCGCGAGACGAAACCCTCAAACACGCCTTTGACCAAGTGAGAGTTATCGATGGTCAACGACTCCAGCCTGACATCGCACTCTCATATCCCTATTTTGCAATTATAAATGAGCGGTTGTATCGAGTGACACAGGACAAGGAGCCGTCGGGAAATGGTATTCCAGACGGCTCATTATAATCCTATGGCAGGTCACCTTGGAGAAAGGAAAACACTGAACCGTCTAATAGCCCGTTTCTATTGGCCGGGCATTGGCGGCGATGTCCGCAGGTGGTGTGCGGCATGCCGAGAATGCCAGCTGGTTAACCCACCGGCCACCCCAAAAGCGCCATTGCGCCCTCTCCCTTTGATCGAGGTCCCCTTTGAGAGAATTGGAATGGACCTCGTCGGGCCATTAGAACGGTCAGCACACGGACATCGCTTTGTATTGGTCCTAGTGGACTATGCAATGCGATATCCGGAAGCAGTGCCTCTTCGCAACATCTCAGCACGCAGTGTTGCGGAGGCACTCTTCAAAATAATCTCCCGGGTGGGGATTCCGAAAGAAATCCTCACCGATCAAGGCACAACGTTTATGTCACGGACACTACGCGAACTGTACGAGTTATTAAATATTAAATCGATTCGCACCAGTGTATACCATCCTCAAACGGATGGCCTGGTGGAACGATTTAATAAAACCCTCAAAAACATGATTCGTAAGTTCGTGCACGACGATGCTAGAAATTGGGATAAATGGCTCGACCCCCTGTTATTTGCAGTACGAGAGGTCCCGCAAGCCTCCACTGGCTTCTCCCCATTCGAGCTGCTGTATGGGCGACGCCCACGCGGCGTGCTTGATGTATTGCGAGAAGCCTGGGAGGAAGGACCTTCGAACAGTAAAAATGAAATTCAGTACGTTCTTGATCTTAGAGCAAAACTCCACACCTTGGGGCAACTAACACAGGAGAATTTGCTCCAAGCTCAAGAACGACAGCGCCGACTGTATGACAGGGGAACTCAGCTAAGGGAATTTACACCGGGAGATAAAGTGCTTGTATTGCTCCCCACATCGAGCTCTAAATTACTCGCCAAGTGGCAAGGACCCTTTGAGGTCACACGACGAGTGGGAGATCTCGATTATGAGGTTAAACGATCCGATAGAGGGGACGCACGTCAAATATACCACCTCAATCTCCTAAAATTGTGGAGAGAGGCGGTCCCCGTGACGTTGGCTACGGTGGTTCCTGAGAAGGCGGAGCTCGGACCGGAGGTGAGCTCGAAACATAAACAGTTCACCCCGGTCACTTGCGGAGACCACCTCTCACCGAGCCAACTCGCGGAGGTTGCCAGGTTGCAACAGGAGTTTGCAGACGTGTTTTCCCCTCTACCGGGACGTACAAACCTCATCCATCACCACATCGAGACCGAGCCGGGGGTGGTGGTACGTAGCCGCCCCTATCGACTACCCGAACACAAAAAGAAAATTGTTCGGGAGGAATTGGATGCGATGCTTGATATGGGGGTAATAGAAGAATCCCACAGTGATTGGTCCAGCCCAGTTGTTCTAGTGCCTAAGAGCGACGGATCTGTGCGATTCTGTGTGGATTATAGAAAAGTCAACGCGGTGTCTAAATTTGATGCATATCCAATGCCTCGCGTTGATGAGTTGCTTGATCGGTTGGGCACTGCTCGTTTTTATTCGACATTGGATTTGACGAAGGGTTATTGGCAGATCCCCTTGACACCAATTTCCCGTGAGAAAACCGCCTTCTCCACACCGTTTGGATTACACCAATTTGTGACACTTCCGTTCGGTTTGTTTGGGGCCCCGGCTACGTTTCAGCGTCTCATGGACCGAATCCTCAGGCCGCATTCAGCTTACGCCGCTGCCTATTTAGATGACATCATCATTTATAGCAATGATTGGCAGCGGCATATGCAACATCTGAGGGCGGTTCTGAGATCGCTGCGCCGAGCGGGACTCACAGCGAACCCGAAGAAGTGTGCGATTGGGCGGGTGGAGGTACGGTATCTGGGGTTCCACTTGGGCCACGGGCAGGTGCGGCCCCAAATTGACAAGACGGCGGCGATTGCGACCTGCCCAAGACCCAAGACCAAAAAGGGGGTGAGGCAGTTCCTGGGGCTGGCTGGCTACTATAGGAGGTTTGTGCCTAACTATTCGGACGTCACCAGCCCGCTGACTGATCTCACTAAAAAGGGAGCTCCAGACCCGGTCCAGTGGACGGAGCAGTGTCAACAGGCGTTCACGCAAGTTAAAGCCGCACTTTGCGGGGGGCCGCTGTTACATTCACCTGACTTCTCTCTCCCTTTTGTTTTACAGACAGATGCTTCAGACAGGGGGCTGGGGGCTGTGCTCTCGCAGGTGGTGGGAGGGGAGGAGCGCCCGGTGCTGTACATTAGCCGTAAGCTCTCGTTAAGGGAAACTAAGTACAGCACCGTGGAAAAGGAGTGTCTCGCCATCAAGTGGGCGGTCCTCACTCTCCGATACTACCTGTTGGGGCGGGCCTTCACCCTCTGCTCGGATCACGCCCCACTCCAGTGGCTCCACCGCATGAAAGATACTAACGCCCGAATCACCCGTTGGTATCTGGCTCTTCAGCCGTTTAAGTTCAAGGTGGTCCACAGACCGGGGGCGCAGATGGCTGTCGCCGACTTCCTTTCCAGGAATGGGGGGGGAGTGGTAGGCAGACCGGATGTCGCCCCGGCCTGAGTCGGGCGGTGGGGATATGTGGCAGCGGGGGCGTGGTCAAGCATCTCTCCGGAGAGAGAAAAAGCGGTAAGGGCGCTTACACCTGAGCTAAATTATGTATAACACCTGTCTCTAATTTCAGTGAGCACGGGGAGAGCGGCATAAATAGAGACACACCGCAAATAGGAGGGAGAGAGAGCCTGGGCACGACAGACCCGAGCAAGAAGCTAGGAGTTTCTTTACAAATGTTGAGAGTTTATTTTTGTGAAGCGGTGTGCGATTGATGATTAACTTTGTGCTGCAGAGAGAGAGAAAATAAACTATAACCTGAACCAGGAAAACTGCTTCTCGTCTCCTCTTTACATTTACTTAGGCTAAATTAATATTAGCTATGTAGCTAACGTTAGCTTAGGAAAATAACCACAATGAATAACAGTATAACTCACCAAGTTAGCTTTTTTGGTCATTGAATATCTATTGGCAGATCAACACCGGTGATACAGCTGATGAATATAATGTGGGCTTGCATTAATTCTCCGTGTGTGATTTGTACTTTTTGCAGTACAGGCCTGAATACGGCCCAGCTCACGGGCATAATTTCTAAAGTGGTCAATCGGAATTGACGAGGAGCACATGGATATTGTAGAAGTTAAACAGGGTTAGTTTGCAGTTTGGATTTCATTAATCATCCAACTGAACGTTAGATAAAACCGGAATTGGTTTGCAACAGGATGAAAAGCTGTATGAGGAGACAGTTGTCAGCCTGGCTTCACTGAAGAGCTGTTTTAACAGGTAAGAGAACAGACAACAATAACTAAGTAAAAAAGATTATACTATCTGTTTTTATTTGCAACGAAGATACTTTTGCAACATGCAGTATAACAATAGTCTTATAAAATGACTGTTTCATATAGTTATAACTTTTAATGTTAATAGAAAAGTTGACCAAAAAATTTAAATTCTGTCATCATTTATTCAACCTCATGTACTTCCAAATCCATGTGACTTTCTTTTGCAGAACCCCAAAAAAGGTATTTTGTATTCCTATAAGGGAAGTAAATGGTGAGCAAAATAGCTTGTTTTGGTCACCATCAACTTTCATTATATGTACAAAAACATTCTTTAAAATATCATCTTTTGTGTTCCACAGAAAAAGTCATACAGGTTTGGAAGGACATGAGTTTGAGTAAATAGCTGTGTGTAAGGTCTTACGTAAGTTGGGATGTAAAGTTGACACTAAGGGCTTAGTAACTTCTAGTTATTTTGTAACTAAGTCAGTGCTTAATTTGGTTGCACCACCTGTTCTTAAGGCAAGATTTAACTAGTAGGTCATAAGCTCTTCGTAAAGCGTAGTCACATAATATGACTTTTACCTGTATTGATCCAATAAGCAGCCTTCAAATTTGTACACATAAGTGTTAAAAAGCCGTGAATTTCAGTTTGATGTTGTTACGGCTGATGTTCAAACCTTGTTTGCTCATGTAACTGTCAGCTGTAATAAATTATATCCCCATTAAAATACGATACGTAATAAAAGTAGACTTGATAAATAGTATATTTGCCCTGTGTAAATAACAATATATAGGAACTGTATCTAAAATAAATAAGGGGTGATAAATAAATACTAATACAACAGGCTGGAAAAACAGACATTTATTAATTTTAATATCCTATATATATTTTGATGAGGCCAGTGCGGCTAGCACTGGGGGTGATTTGGAGACCCCAATGGGATCGCCTCCGCTGGGAATCCTCCCGCGGACCTCCCATTCCCCAGCACGCTCGTCTGCCCCAGTCGGGCTTCCAGATGAGTCCGCCGGCTTGTCTCATGGTGAGTCTGGCCTCTTGTTCGGAGTCCGCGAAGATGATGAGCTCTGGAGCGCAGCATTGGAGAGCGGGCTTGTCCAGTCGGATGCAGAAGCCTCAGCTGGGATCCCCCCCTCGGGGATGATTGCCCAGTCACAGGCTGATGCAGAAATGATGGACATGCTTTCCTGGGTGGCCGTGAGCGTCAGGTTAGAGTGGAACCCTCCGCTCTCCCCTGAACCCTCGCGGCTCGATGATTGGTTCCTGGGCTTGCGGCGCTGCTCAAAGCAGCCACGCCCCGCTCCAGTGCCTTTCTTCCCGGAAGTGCACGAGGAGCTGATGAAATTGTGGGAGGCACCTTTTACTGCCCGGCCCGATTCCGCAGTTCCCCTGCCCTCACTACCCTCGATGGCGGGGCGGCCAGGGGCTACACGGCGATTCCCCCGGTGGATAAGGCACTCGTGGTGTACCTATGCCCGCAGAGCGTCGCCACCTGGCGTGGATGCCCTAAGCTCCCATCCAAGCCCTGTAGTTTCACGTCGTCCCTGACGGCTAAAGCCTACAGCCCTGCTGGACAAGCCACCTCTGCCCTGCATGCCATGGCTCTCCTGCAGGTCCACCAAGCCAAGGCCTTGAAAGAACTGCACGAGGGTAGTTCCGCCCCAGATTTGATGCAAGAACTGCGCTCGGCGACCGACCTCGCTCTCCGAGCGACGAAAGTCATTGCGCGGTCTCTCGGGCAGACGATGACCACATTAGTGGTCCAGGAGCGCCACCTTTGGCTCAACCTGGTTGAGATGGGTGAGGCCGACAAGACGCGGTTCCTTGCTGCCCCCATTTCCCAGGCTGGCCTATTCGGCAACACCGTCGAGGACTTTGCCCAGCAGTTCTCGGTGGTGAAGCAGCAGACGGAGGCTATCTGGCATATCCTGCCCCGGCACGGCTCAAGATCCTGCACCCCGTCTGGAGCCCACCGCAGGAAGCAGATGCCACCCATCTCACAGTCGGCCGCTAAGAACCCACGGAGGTCGTCAAAGAGCCCCTGAGACGGGTGACCCAGGGACGAAGAAACCCACTCACCTGGAGCTGGTAAGAAGACCACTCCATTCCCGGTGGAGGGTCGGGTGGAGAATCTTTTGTTGCCTTTTTGTTTGATTTCACTGCATGCCCAAGTGGCTGCGGTACCCAACAGTTCAGCAAAAGAGCGGTTTCCTTCTTCCCTGGGTCACATACCCGGTGTGCACGGTCTTCATCACGACTACCGTCCACGGGTTTTTTCTTGCAGGATTAGCGCTCCAGTGGTGGTCTTCCCACCCCTGAGCACCCAGCTGTGGCACACAGCTGCCCCCGATGTGGCAGTCTCCATGGGTTACGAGGACAGGCCTCTTTCTCCCCCATCCCAAGCTATTCCGGGGGTGGTCACAAGGAGCCAGGCAAGTGCTTCGATGTCCCTAGACTCAGCACGGCCACGACATGGTGTGGCACCTCCGGCCCCGGCCCCACCAGCCGGTACGTCCGATGATGTTGTCCCCTAGGTCCCCCTTGTGCGGAACTTGGATGTGTGGCTTGCACTTTCCAATCTGTCGCGATTGCTGATCCGGACCATCCGACTCGGCTACGTGATTCAGTTCGCCAGGCGCCCGCCCAGGTTCAGTGGTATCCAGTTCACCTTGGTCAAGGACGAAAACGCTGCTACCTTGTGCACGGAGATGGCTACCCTCCTACGGAAGGGCGTGATAGAACCTGTCCCTCCGGCCAAGATGAAGAAGGGGTTTTACAGCCTCTACTTCATCGTACCGAAAAAAGGCGGTGGGTTGCGGCCAATCTTGGACCTGCGAGTACTGAACTGGGCCTTACACAGACTCCCGTTCAAGATGCTGACACAAAAACGCATTCTGGCGAGCATCTGGCATCAAGATTGGTTTGCGGCGGTAGACCTGAAGGACGCGTACTTCCACGTCTCGATCCTTCCTCGACTCAGACCCTTCCTGTGGTTTGCATTTGAGGGTCAGGCGTATCGGTACAAGATCCTCCCTTTCTGCCTGTTCCTGTCTCCTCGCGTCTTCACGAAGGTCACATAGGCAGCCCTTGCCCCATTAAGGGAGGTGGGCATTTGCATTCTCAACTATCTCGACGACTGGCTAATCCTAGCTCACTCTTGGGACATGTTGTGTGCACACAGGGACTTAGTTCTCTCACACCTCAGCCGACTAGAGCTTCGGGTCAACTGGGAAAAGAGCAAGCTCCTCCAGGTTCAGAGCATCTCTTTCCTCGGTTTGGAGCTGGACTCAGTCTCTTTGACAGCACGCCTCACGAACGAGCGTGCCCAGTCAGTGCTGGCCTGTTTGAAGGCGTTCAAACAGAAAACAGCGATTCCACTGAAACTTTTTCAGAGGCTCCTGGGGCATATGGCATCCTCAGCGGTAGCCACCCCGCTCGGGTTGATGCATATGAGACCGCTTCAGCACTGGCTTCAGACTCGAGTCCAGAGATGGGCATGGCGCCATGGGACATATCGCGTTGTCATCATGCCGGTCTGTCACCGTCTTTTCAGCCCTTGGACCGACCTCTCATTTCTACAGGCAGGTGTTCCTCTAGAACTGGTCTCCAGGTGCGTCGTGGTCACGACAGACGCCTCCAAAACAGGCTGGGGCACTGTTTGCAATGGGCACGCAGCCGCCGGCCTATGGATGGGCCAGCAACTGCATTGGCACATCAACTGCATCGAGTTGTTGGCAATTCTGCTCGCCCTGTGGAGGTTTCAGCCGTTGATCCAGGGCAAGCACGTGTTAGTTCGGACAGACAACATGGCAACGGTAGCATATGTCAACCGCCAAGGCAGTCTGCGCTCTTGTTGTATGTCACAACTCGCCCGACGTCTCCTCCTCTGGAGTCAGCAGCACTTCAAGTCACTGCGAGCCACTCACATCCCGGGCAACCTCAACACTACAGCAGACGCACTGTCACGGAAGGTTACCCTCAGGGGAGAGTGGAGACTCCACCCTCAGGTGGTCCAGCTGATTTGGAGTCGATTCGGATGGGCACAGGTGGACCTATTCCTCTCCCAAGAATCCTCCCACTGCCCGCTCTGGTATGCCCTTACCGAGGCCCCCCTCAGCATAGACACAGTGGCACACAGCTGGCCCCCTGGCCTGCGCAAATATGCATTTCCCCCAGTAAGCCTACTTGCACAGACCCTGTGCAAGGTCAGGGAGGACAAGGAGCAGGTCGTCCTGGTAGCACCCTACTGGCCCACCCAGATGTGGACCTCACACTCCTCGCGACAGCCCCCCCCTAGCGAATTTCCCTGAGGATGGACCTTCTTTCTCAGGGACGGGGCACCATCTGGCACCCGTGACCAGACCTCTGGAATCTCCATGTCTGGCCCCTGGACGGGACGTGGAAGACCTAAGCGGTCTACCACCCGTGGTGGCAGACACGATCACTCAGGCTAGGACCCCCTCTACGAGGCGCCTGTAAGCCTCTCAGTAGTTCTTCAGGGTCTACAGAGAGCCCCCTTTGAGCCTTTGCAGTCAGCTGAACTTAAGGCACTCTCCTTGAAGACTGCCCTCCTGACTGCGCTCACTTCCATCAAGAGGGTAGGAGACTTGCAAGCATTCTCTGTCAGCAAAACGTGCCTGGAGTTCAGTCCGGGCTACTCTCACGTGATCCTGAGACCCTGACCGGGCTATGTGCCCAAGGTTCCCACGACCCCTTTTAGGGACCAGGTAGTGAACCTGCAAGCGCTGCCCCAGGAGGAGGCAGACCCAGCCCTGTCGTTGCTGTGTCCGGTGCGCGCTTTCCGCATCTATTTGGATCGCACGCAGAGCTTTAGGATCTTTATCAGCTCTTTGTCTGCTTTGGTGCACAGTGGAAAGGAAGCGCTGTCTCCAAGCAGAGGATCGCCCACTGGCTCATTGACACAATAACTATGGCATATCACGCCCAGGACATGCTGCCCCCGGTAGGGCTACGAGCCCATTCTACAAGGGGTGTAGTGGCCTCCTGGGCCCTGGCCAGGGGTGCCTCTCTAACAGACATTTGCAGAGCAGCAGACACCTTTGCAAGGTTCTACAACCTCCGGGTGGAACCGGTTTCGTCCCAGGTAGTGGCTTGCAATACAAGCGGATAAGCCCGGGATAGCCAGCCGGGTGTATTGCTTGCACATAGTGCCTCCCACCTCTTTTTGAGCTGAAGATGTGCGCCATTAATTCCCAGTAGTGTTCACAAACTTTGTTCCCTGGTTGACTTCCTCCGAGCCCTGTGGCAGTCGAGTTTTCGGAGAGACTCGCTGCCGGCCCAGTACACGTGCTAACTAAGAGTCCTGTTCTGGGGTAGGTGCTAACCCAATGTGATGTATATCTTCCGCTAATTCGTTTCCTTGTTGGCAAACTGCGTATTCCTTGGGCAGAGCCCCTCTGCCCCAGTCTCCATGTTTGTAGTACGTCCTCCCCCGTTGGGTAGGATCTACCTTGAAGACTCTCCACGTGGTCGGAAAGACCATGTGATGTATTTTTCCACT
Source organism: Myxocyprinus asiaticus (assembly GCF_019703515.2). NCBI lineage: Eukaryota > Metazoa > Chordata > Actinopteri > Cypriniformes > Catostomidae > Myxocyprinus > Myxocyprinus asiaticus. The sequence goes on along the minus strand of NC_059356.1, from coordinate 7,936,141 downwards.
TAAATATCCCCCCCCTCTCTTTGCGCGAGGTGTGGTCTCCGCGGTGTCCTCCCCTTGGGAGGGACACCCCCTGACTAGACCTGGTGGCCCAGTCGGAAAATATCCCCTTCTTTTTTAGGGAGTGGAAAAAAAGAAGGGGAAAAAAGGCCACGACTGGGTTAGCCTATCTCTATCTTTTGGGTAGTTGACTTGTCCCCAAAGGGCCGTTCGACACTCATAACTATGTTGGGGGAGGTTACGTGTCGACCTGGTGTGCTGGCTACGAGGCACACAGTGGTCTGCCCGCCACACACCGCCAGTTCACGTAACACAGTTCAGCCTGTTGTGGCATTTCGTATAGGGACCCCTAGTGTCACTACATCAACACAACGTCGAGTGAGTGACAGATAGGGAACATCATGGTTACTTGTGTAACCTCCGTTCCCTGATGGAGGGAACAAGACGTTGTGTCCCTCCTGCCACAACGCTGAACTACTCGCTGAAATGGCCGGACCTTGTCTCGGCTCCTCAGCATAAAACCTGAATGAATGGTTGCATACCAGCTCCTTTTATACCCGTATGTCCGGGGGAGTGGCATGCAAATACCACTCGCCAATTTTCATTGGCCTTTTATCAAAGACCAGAGGTGTCTCGGGCTCCCAAGGGTGACCCCTAGTGTCACTACATCGACACAACATCTCGTTCCCTCCATCAGAGAACGGAGGTTACACAAGTAACCATGACGTTTTCCTAAGCCGTTTGGAGTGTGATGCATGTTTCCTTGGCAATGAAGTGGAGCCTGATGTTAGTGCAGCTTTCTGCAATGCACTTTGAGTATGAAGATGTGATTGTTGTATGGTTCTAGGTTGAACATGTGTGCCTCAAGTTCCTTGAATGCAGAACCACCATGGAGTTCCAGAACCTTTGTGGAGGCCCTGGATTTAAATTTGGTGTCAAATTCAGAGAGGGGCCTTGTGAGTGTGTGCTGTTGAATACATTTCTCAGCTGTCTTGCAGACATTCAGGACACTGTCTGATGGTCTGATTAGTCCACCTTCATGTCGATCAGTGTGTTCATCTTGGGAAGAGCTCTCGACACTGAGTGCTGATAAACAGGTAGTGCACTCAATCTTCTTCATAGCTGTTTTAACTACAAAGCCTGCTATGTACCCCACCACAGCCTCTTTGAACATGGACAAGCTGGGAAGACTTACAGTGATGTTTTTCTCTGTGTTTTCTGTTTCAGGCTGAACGCCTCTTTGCCTGAAATGCCAGCATATCAGAAGGTGTTGCCTCCAGTACCACTGTGCTATCCGGTGGAGAACAGTTGCCACTAGCACTGATGGCATGTCTTGCTACCATTCTTTTGAAAGCTGACTTAAATTGCCTTGCTGTGGAATTGTTATTAAATCCATTAGCAGATTTGTCCCCACATATCTTCAAATTTTTATTGTATTGTTCAGTTTAATAGTCCATTTTTGTGTGTACTTGGAAGCTTCTGTTATTGAACAAATATATATATATATATATATATATATATGTATGATTTCCTTGAGTGTGCATATGTCAATAAACCTCTTTCTGATTATGATTTAATAGATCAGGGGATTGTTGAAATAATTAAATGCTCACAAGCTGGTATGTACATATTCCAGAAATGAATGCAAATGCATGGGATAATTCCATTAAGTAAAGGTAAATTCATGTATATACTACTGTATATGAACTTGTGTGTGTATATACTATACTACATTTTTATATTTGGTTCTTCTGGATTTATTCTGAAGAGGTACTGTCTGGTTACAATAACAACACACAAAGCTTTTTATTAACAATCACTGATCTCAGTGATTATAACTCTAAAACCTGCTGATGTGCAAATTATACAAAAAATTTATAATTTGTCAACATTATGAACAATTTTGAACAGCACACAATATAGTAAATGTGAACTCATTAAAGCAAGGTAAAGTCAAACCCATGGGTGGGGTCAATGAGCATCAACAGGTTAAAACTATGAAGGCAGAGAACATTGCATCCTATAACAATCTGCACATGTCGCTATTGGATACTTTTGCTTTAAAAAAGGCGTAATTTATACACTTTGATGTTGTATTTTTACTGTTGATTATTAAAGATTATGATTGTTATGCCCACTCTACATGGGGATAACGACTCATTTGTGCTTAATAGGAACATAGTCTGTATAAATTACAACCTGTGGGCACTTTTGCCACATCCTTTAGTGAGCGTTGTTTCGCGGTTGAACGCCGCACATCGGGTCATATTGAGAGTTTCGTCTTTTGACAGTCGATGCCCTCTGTCGGTAGGGAATAGTAAGATGGCCGCCAGAGCACTTCCGGTGGCTTCACCTACTGCTGGCAGTTTAGAATTCTATGAGAAATCCAGTAATATATATAGATCAGTGAGTCAGATAGAACATCACATAAATAGTCAGATAAATCGCCAGAGAGAGAGGGGAGAGCTACATAAGGCATGTCAAAACCTTCTGTGGGTTTGTTTACGTTTGAATTTTTATAAAGTTGGAGATTGAGATAACAAGCATTCCACGTAATGTAAGTCTATGGGACATTTTAGATTTTTGACTGTCCGTTGTGCGAAACCGTAAGCATGATCGGTTAGAAAAGACACAGCCAACATAATTATTATTTCAAATTCATACTTCATTTTATTAATGCAAAATATAATTTATTGTTTTCTTTTGATTTTGGGGTGAAATCCTTTTATCCACAATTGCTGAATGAAGTTGAAAAGGGTACAGTCACAGCATGATTCAGTGTGTTTCTATGAGTCAGCCTCAGTTTGTTGCATCTCTTTTTGATGTCTATTTCATGTTGTGATGATGAATAAAGCAAATTATGAGAGCCTGTGTTTTTGAGAAGAGAGAATCAACAACAAGAATAAAAGTAAAAAGGATAGCAAGGTAGAGAGAAGGATGTTACAGCTACATGGACATTGGATTTTGAATTACCTTAATGCTTTCCTTCCTGGATTATATAGATGTAGATTAAGCTTTCAGACAAACCCATTGTCAGTTAGAATTGGAAAATACTAAAAGGGAAATCCTAATGCAAGATATTATTTTTTTATCCTCTGTGTTTCAGAATTTGAATACAACATAATCTTAATCAAATACATAAAGAAATAATTCCTTTATTTTACCCCTTAAGAGATAATGATAATGATTGCAGTGACTACACAAATAGGCTGAACTCCCCCTGAATCTTTTTACATGATGCATGTTAGAAGCATCATTTTACTCATGACCTTTGCTCTCATCATGTGCTGGTCTATGCTGACAGGGCATTGATGAGATCATGACCAGCACGACAGCCTGTGAAGTCATGATGGATGATGTTTGCAGCCTCTCATGCATATAACGGCTAATGGATCATTAGCTCTCACTCACTGCACCCTCCTCTGAACATATGTTGGCCATACTGTAGATGGTTACATGTTGTGATCTTGTGATGCAGGTAAACACCACAGAACCAAATTTCCAAGGGAATAGACATAGAAACAGAGATCTCTACATTTTAGTGGTGTATTTACTAATACATCCATAAAATTTGATTGGCCACTACTGTTGCCACCCTGAAATTTGAAACTATGATTTCAGCGTTTGTAGAGGATTAAGTGGCGTTCACATAAAACATGTTCTTGCATTTGAAAATGGCTAAACGGAGCGCAATTGAAAGAAACAAAATGTAGAGATGTGTTTTTAAGTTTAAATAACTGATTTTAAAGTGATATTTGACTCAAAACATTGCATTGCGTCTTTCTGTTATTCAAGCATATTGTGCCAAGACATTTTTTTTTTTTAAAGGGATGGTTCACCCCAAAATTTTAATTCTCTCATCATTTACTCAACTTCATGCCATCCCAGATATGTATGACTTTCTTTCTTCTGCTAAACACAAATGAAGATTTTTAGAAGAATATTTCAGCTCCGTAGGTCCATATAATGCAAGTGAATGGTGACCAAAACTTTAAAGCTCCAAAAATGGAGTGGTGGTGGTGTAGTGGACTAAAGCACTGAACTGGTAAGCGGAATGTTGGTTCAATCCCCACAGCCACCACCATTGTGTCCTTGAGCAAGGCACTTAACTCCAGGTTGCTCCAGGGGGATTGTCCCTGTAATCAGGGCACTGTAAGTTGCTTTGGATAAACGCATCTGCCAAATGCATAAATGTAAATGTAAAAAGCACAGAAAGGCAGCATGAAAGCAATCAATACAACTCCAGTTGTAAAATCCATGTCTTTAGAAGCAATATGACACTGTAGGTGTGAGTGAGAAAAAGATCAATATAGTATAAGTCCTTTTTTACATAAATTTCCACTTTCACTTTCACATCTTTTATTTTTGGGGATTCATATTCTTCATGCCTATCGGCACCTACTGGAAAGTGAGGAATATTTGAAGTAAAAAAGGACTTAAATATTGATCTGTTTCTCACCCACACCTATCATATCGCTTCTGAAGACACAGATTTACTACTGGAGTCTTATGGATTACTTTTATGCTGCCTTTACATGCTTTTTGGAGCTTCAAAATTTTGGTCACCATTCACTTGAATTATATGGACCTACAGAGCTGAAATATTCTTCTAAAAATCTTTATTTGTGTTCTGCAGAAGAAAGAAAGTCATACACATCTGGGATGGCATGAAGGGGAGTAAATGATGAGAGAATTTTCATTTATGGGTGAACTATCCCTTTAAAAAAAAATCTCATGGCACGATACGCTTAAATAACAGAAAGATGCAATTCAACGGTTAAAAATGTCCATTTGTGTATATACAGACCAACAATTAAAAATCAAACATGAGAATTTGGTGAGTATCATTATACATTGCTCATAATATAATCAAATTTTATAGCTTGTTAGCACTGTATAAATACAATTTATTTTTAAAGGTGCTTCAAAGCAGGCATTACTACTGTATTACTATTGTTCCTACTTTGGGTTTAGGGATTTGAACAAACCTCTAAGCCCAAGTATTACATTTAGGTGTGTAACTCGTCCTGAAATATTTGTGCCATAGACATGAATGACACCTTAATTCATGCGGCCTGTTGAGGAAAGGTGGGCTATTAATTTTATAGGTGATCATACTGACGGTTTTCATTAAAGAAGAGAGACAAGCCACACTTAGAATCCAGAATTCCATAGTAAGCAACCACCCAAAATACCCCAGAATCATGGTGGAAAATTTTGCATGTTTAAACACCACTCACATTTTCATTTGAAAATGTCCAAATCTAGTTATTATTCAGGAAAGTTAGGTTATGCTTCCACCGGGTCACTGGGTTTTCCATCACAAATTGTCATATTCATACTTCTGTTTATGTGTTTTTTTATATTTAGGGTTTTCTTTGGCCTGGTCTGCACATCTTTCTCTCTCATCGTCTCTCGTCCCATCCCTCCCCATTGCTGAGCTGACAAAGAGCTTGTCTGATCAGCTCTCATTTGTCAAAGCCTCCAGTGGTGTGATATATTCATGAATTCACAGTGGAGGGATCCACCGAGCCATGTGTCTGTAAAGTGTGCGGTTGGCAGCGTCACATTGAGACCTTCAAAGCCTTCAGAACCCCCTACAGAAGCTCAAAGCCGTGAGGCGGCACCAGGGTCTGTGGTTTCAGGAATCTGCCCTGAGGCAGAACTGTGCAAGTAGGAGATTCTATTCTCAGAGGTTTTATTATAGGAATAGTAAGCCAAAAAAATATTAAATTCTATCATCATTTACTCACCCTCATGGCATTCCAAATCAGCATAACATTTGGACCCACTTTATATTAGGTGGCCTTAACTACTATGTACTTAATCATTTGATACAATGTACTTATTATGTACATACATATTGTTGCATTGTAATTACATTTAAATTACTTGCATTCAATTACATTTGTAGTTACACTGATAACTTTACCCCTAACCCAACCCTTACCCCAAAACCTACCCGCACCTCAACCTCAGTAGCAGCAAATGCGGGCATTTTACAGAACAACATGTGGTTACACAGTAAATACATAGTCTTGTATGTATTTAATGTTAGTACATAGTAGTTAAGGCCACCAAACATAAAGTGTGACCGGACCCACTTTATATCATGTATTCAAGCATTTGATACAATGTACTTATAATGCACATATGTGTTGTTGCATTGTACGTATATTTAAAGTACCTACATTTAAGTACAACTGTTGTAACACTGTCAAACCTAACCCTACACCAACCCTTACCCTAAACCCTAAACCCTAAACCCAACCCTAACACTAACCGTGCTCCTACTCCTAAACCTACCTGTACTTCAACCTCAGTTGCAGCAAATGTGAATCAATTGAGAATTTTGCTGAAAATAATGTAGTTACACAATAAACATATTGTGTTAAATGTTTTTTAATGTTAGTACATAGTAGTTAAAGACACCTAATATAAAGTGGGACTGATATTTTTACTGGAAAGCAAGAAAAACATACTCCATAAGAAAATTATTTTTAAGTTATTTAAGTTGTTCATCTCCTCCCCCCTGAAAATCCCATTCGTAATTTGATTAATTGATTTAAAAATTGTTTCAGGTTTGATATAACTGATTCTAAAACAGCTTTGGTTCTTGCTTGTGTCTTAAGTGAACGTAATGTTCCAGTTCAAATATGCCGGTTGAAAAAGGAGATTTGAGAACTGCGGCAGATTTTCAGTGAATAACAACCTAAATTCTGGTCCGTTCCTCTCACAAAGCTGTTATATGGCTTCAGAAGACTTGTAACATACTGTAGCTCATGGGTCATATGAACTACCTTAATGGTCTGTTTTTTTAATTTATTTATTGTTTTCTTTGCTTGACAGACATGTTGACTATGAACCATTGTATGGAAAACAGCTACACGTACGATGTACGTGTTATCTATTTCAGATTTCGCTTGCTTTAGAAGTAGCAACTTCTATTCATCAGTTGCATCATTAATGACCTATATGGATTTTTGATAAGGTGAAAAGGCTGGTACTCTCCAGTGTATGACATGTGCAGTGAATACAATCCTTTGGATGAGAGGTTCCTTTACTGAAGTGGTCATTAACTACCCTGATGCTTATCAATGTTCAGTGGGAAACAGAGAAAAGAAAAAGTGGATGTGCTAGGTTAATGTGACCTCTGCATACAGGAGAGCTCTCAACTCTACTCTACTGAACAGCTCTTTGGGAAGCTATTTTCACCCTTTTTAATCAGCCCCCGCTGTTTGGAGAAGAGCCACTTGGGTGCAGCCTCATCGCTTCTGAATTAAGGCTGTGACATTTTCCCCTGGTCCATGTCCTTTGCGGAATTCAGGTTCCTTCTCAACAAGGCAAGAAGTCTTAAGCAAGGCTGGCTGCCTCTGAGATTATCATTACAATTTTGCCTTTTTGCCATTTTTAATGATAGAGACAGTATAGAGCACAGGGGAAATTATTGGGGAAAGAGAGAGGGGAAGAAAGATCCCTCTAGGAATTTGTGGTGGTTGAGGAGATTCCCCAAATACTATATAAAACAGTTTGAGTGCCTAGAAAAGGGCTATATAAATGTAAACAATTATTATTATTATTGTTATGATTAATTATATATATTAAACTCGTCATTGCTGCATTTCATTTTAGGGGAAGCTATGGTTCCTGTGTAGCCTAAATCAATCGCAACTGTTTGATTCTTTATCAAAACATCAACCAATGTAAGTTGTTTATCTTAAAGGGGTGTTAATTAATGATATGTTATCATTTAGTTTAGTCCCTATAAATCATTAGGCCTAATGTCAGTGAGTTAAGAGTACATTTCTAAATTGAGGGAAGGGTCTACAAATCTGTGGATGTAGTGAATGAATCTGTAAGTGCAACTGGAAAATTGAGGGTAAGATTGATACATTTATGAGTGGCAGTTGCTAAATTGAAGGGACAGTTTATAAATCTGTGGGAGTTTGTAAACTGAGAGTATCACTGTAAAAAAAAAATTGTCAGGTAACCTAGAAAATGTGCTTCATGCGGTGGTATTGGTTATATTCAAGTAAAATTTTTTACTTAATCTGACTTAATCAACCTGAAAAATATTGTGACATTCTATGGGTTTGATCAAGTAGAAATACAGTAAGTCCTTAAGGCATAAAAGTGTCAAATATCACACTACTATCATGCTGTTTGTGAGTAACTCAATACACTTTTTTCTTCCCATAGAGTGCTACTGAAGCCGTTCTTCAAATCAAGAAACAAAAGATCGATGTTAATTTGACGAGAGGTTCTAAACACACCATTTTGATGAGCTCTTTCCTTCTCCGGGAATCTACGGAAGATTCATGGGCATTATTTGCATTGGATCTGCATCTGATTGCCTATTGGACATTGGGCTTTTAATCAATTTGTTTTTGTTCTGCCTGGACTTCACAACAAACCACGCCTTTAAAACTGTGATGCACACCAATATTTTGCCTACTCTGTTGCAAAATTAGTTTTAAGCTTAGTTAATTATTTTCATTTAGAAAAGTCACTCTGTGAGTTATTGTTAAAAAAAAAAAATAAAATAAAAAAATATTATTATTATAATTATTAGTTTGAGCAACTTTTGGGAGCAACATTGCAGGTACCAAAAACAATAGTCTGTGCTTCCCCACTTTTGATAAGCACTAGTCACCACTGCTTCATAATAAATCCTTTTGGTAAAAACTGCACATTTTCGACAGTGTCTCATAACTTGGATAATATTTTTTTTTTTTTTTTTTTTTTTGTGTGTGTGAATATATAAATATTTTTTTTTTTTTTTGGTAGAATACACTCCTCTGTGCTTAAATGGTTGTGAACAACAACAACAAAACAATAAACGCAGACACTGCAGAGAAAACAGATTTATTGGTGCTGTCACACGCTCACATAGTGCTGTAATGTAACAGAATGGTTGCAACGCTTTAAACCACTCTTTGTTTTTGCATTATTGCAGAGTCTACTGCTCATAAAACTTTCAGCATCACAGAACTCTGATGGACGAGCACTGTGTTGATGTTCCGTTTACTGTCGACAGGCGCTACTCTTCCTGGAAAAAGGCAGAGCGATGATGAGGATGATGATGGTGTGGGAATGAGGGCAGAAGAAAAGGTGAATGGATATCACGTACACGCTCACATCGCTAGACCAACGTCACATCGGTGAGACGGTTGTGGAGGGCACTGGGATTACAGGACAGATGGTGAAGAGGAGCGAGATCTGGATTAATGCAGCTGTGTGAATGAAAATGGACACGAGGCTGTGAGTGGAAAACAGGTTAATCCCAATCCCATCAGCCCCTGCAGCACACACTGGGCTGAACTCCTATCCTCTAGTCAGAGAGAGGAGACACGATACAGGGCGAGAAACTTCCAGTGTACCTCTACTGAGTGGCTGACTGTGGTGCCTGGTAAAAACCTGTTATAACTAAAGTGACCAGACATTCCGATCAATTGGACTGTCTCAATTTTACAAACCATGCTTTGTCTATAATGAGAAACCAGCTACAGCCGATGTGTAGCCATAAAGGAATAATTCACCCAAAAATCACAATTCTGTCATCATTAACATGTAAAAAATAATAAAAAATCTACATAAAATAATTTTTAATGTTTCTTATACACTTAACACTATACTAATGTATAAATGTATATATATATATATATATATATATATATATATATATATATATATATATATATATATATATATACCTGTTATTATTTCAAGTAGATTTTTTTGTTGTTGTAATAATTGTTTTGTTTTGTTTATTATATTTTTATTATTTATTTTGTATTTTTTTATTATTTGTATTATTTATTGTAATGCTATAATAATAAACAAAAAATGAATAACACACTTTTATTATAAGAAAATCTACATATAATAATACAAGGTATTATTTTTTTAAATGTTTTATGCACTAAACACTGTAATAATGTATTAAATGTATTAAAAATAATACCTTGTATTATCTTATATAGATTTTTTATAATGAAAATGTTATTTTTCGTTTATTCATTTCTTTAGTTTATTATTATTTTTTCTTATGTGTTTAATATTATAATTATTCTAAATAAAAATACATAAAATAATACAATATATTATTTTTAACGTTTCTTATGCACCAAACATTATAATAATGTGTAACATTTTTCTTGGTTTTCCTGAGGATACAGAACATTATAATACATCTAAAGTCCCAATTAGCCTCTGGGTATCTATTCAAAATCTAGATAGATTTAGTGCATTTTAGAGGACTGTGCTCAATTTATGTTTTGGTCAAATCAACGCATCCCACCGAAAATGTTAAATATACATAAAAATGAGTAATAACACTGTAATATGATAATCTGCATCAGTTTGACAAAATCATATGTTACTGCTCCTACATACATGTGACTCATAGATTTACATCAGACTATAATTTTAATCACTCAAGGTCAGTTCATGTTCTGCAGCTGATACATATATGATGTCACAATGCCGCCAAATCTCCTGCATCATAATCCTTGGTCTTGCTGTATGCCGCCAATACTGCTGCCTGCTCTTATTATACACAGTGATGTCTTTTACAACCTCTTTATCATAATCATGCAAATGCATCTGGACATGATGTCACTGGCTATAAGATTTGCCTTAAAGTCTCCCTTTTTTAAGGCAAAGATGTGGAAATTAACAGCAAAAATTAGTGAAGCATGATATGTCTTTATTGAGAGTGTAATGATAGAAAGCTTCTGTCTGAGATTAAATGTGGAACAGAAGTCTTCGTTTAATAAAACACTGATGCTGTCTGATTCAAAGTGTCTTTATATAAAGAAATATGTCTTTTTTTAGGTTACCTCACAAAATATTTTTAACAGTGAACACACTTTTATACATTCATGGTGCTTTTTATGGTGCTTGACCCCCATGGTCACTGTAAACTGTCATGAAGGTAAAAGAACTGCATGAATTGTCTTCAAATGTCCTCTTTCATGTTAAGAATGACATGAGGGTGGGTAAATAATGGTTGAATTTTCATTTTTGGGGTGAACTACTTCTTTACATTTTTGTAGGTTAAACGGATAATGTTTCAAAGTGCATCAAAACAAACCCATCACAAACTGTAAAAGCTATTGTTCAGAAGTCAAAAAGTGTTAAAACCAGCCATACACACACACACACACACACATCCAAATACCTGGTCTGTTTAGCCCTGATGCCAGATAGTTTTAGTCCCGATGCTAGGTCTGTTTTATTCCTGATGTAAGATATGTTTGAGATATGATACCAGGTCTGTTTTAGTCCCAATGCCGGACCTGTTTTAGTCCTTATGCAGGGACTGTTTTAGCCCCAGGTCTGTTTAGTCACAATGTCAGGTCGGTTTTAGTCCCAGGTCTGTTTAGTCCTGATACCAGGCCTGTTTTATTCCTGATGCCAGACATGTTTTAGACCTGATGCTAGGTCTACTTTAGTCCCAGGTCTGTTTAAGTCCAAGAGCCAGACCTGTTTAGTCTTGATGCAGGGTTTGTTTTAGTCCAGAAACCATGTCTGTTTATTAAAACAGTTTAAACAGTGTTCAGTCCCAATGCCAGGTCTGTTTAGTTCTGATGTCAGGTCTGTTTTAGTCCCAGTGTGAGGTCAGTTTAATCCCAATGTCAGGTCTGTTTTATTCCCAGAGCAAGGTCTGTTTAATCCTGATGCCATAGTCTCAGTGTCAGATCTGTTTTAGTCCCAGTACCAGGTCTGTTAAGTCCTATTTGTAATTTAGTCCCTAAATGAAACGATTAAAACATAATACAATAAAATACCTTGATATATAGCCCATTATTTTAACAACATGAGTGGTATTGTGATACTTCTCAGTATTATGATGGTTTAGCTGGTATCTTACCATAAGAAAATTGTATGGTATTGTCACAATCTTATTGAAATGACAGGAAGAGGAATATACTGAATTGCAATTAAAAGTTTAACAGCCATACAACAGAATAATTGTATTAGTCCAATACAAGTTTTGTGATGTACAACAACAAACAATGAAACTACAGATTATTTTAACGCCACATGATTCAAATGCACTTGTTTGTCTGTAAAGTTGTTTAAATGTAAAATGGTTTATGTTTTAGATGTTAATGAAACCACACTTTACATGCAAACACATACTGATTGGATTTTGGTGGATATGTAAAAATGTGTTCTCCCCTGATTACACACATATCGCTAAACTAAATTCAATACTGTTGATTTAAAATTTAACAGCTATCACAACATTTTGCAATACAGCATTACAAAATGTCCACCACATCGTTTGCTGATAATTTTATAATAATAATGTTGCATGCTTGATTACATGTTGTTAATTCACACTGACAAATTAATTTGAAATGTATTGCAATTTAAAATGTATTCTATGTTGTGGCACACAACTCCAAAAGTGACCATTTTTAACTCTTTCATTTTTAAAACTCTTTTACAATGAGGCGAATTTATCCACAGAATTCCAAAATATTGCCACTAATTACTCAGCAATGGATTTAAACTGCTCATGATCTCACAGCTGCTAACTTCATCATTCACAGCAATCAACACAAACAAATGATTCTGACAAAAACAACAAGATTCACAGAGAATCATGAACAAGAAAATGTTGGGCCTCATGTATTCAGATAGAAGACAAAGGCAGGCCTAACAGTCATACAAACATTCCTCAAGCCCCCTCCTTCCAAGTCGTAAATTTTACTGATAAAAATCGCGCCAAAATCAAACAAAGGGAGTCCAAAACAGACTACAAATCCAGGAAGCCTTGCTCACTAAAGGATCAAGCTCTCAACTCCTATTGGATGAGGCACACAACAGAACGTCCCTTAAACATGACATCATCAGGAGTTGAAATAATTCTGAAATGCGTCCAGAATTCACTTCCAGCGACTTTGTTCACCGAATATAGACGTAGTTTTTTTTTCTGCTCTCCGGTGCAACCTCGTGGCACAAGGAAGTAATGTCTGATTTGAAACTGTAGCCATACAATCTCCATCTCGCTGGACGAGTTGAGATTACTCTGTGTTCAACCAAACACTAACGGATCCGAAGGAGACCGCCGAGCAATTCGCATCTTCATCCGTTTGCCTACTGAAGAGAAGAGATTAAAGATTTCTCTTCCATCTTCAATCAAGTCGACATTTCTGAGTTCTCCGCCAGCCCGCCGAGAATCAACAGCTGTACCGCCCGCCGACAGCGCGAGGAAACGGCCCCCGTCATCACCCGAGCCTCAAGGAACCGGGTCAAAGTCAAAGGACGGAGGAAAACACATTCTACCTGTGTCCTCATGCGATTCAAGTAAGAGGTTTACGTCTGGGCAGAGATAGAATATTATAGCGTGTTATTCTTGTGTTTCAAGATTTTTGCTTGTACAGTTTACAAACCGCCATGTCTGCTCATTATTAATACTCAGGGTATTAATTATCACAAATTTGTTTTGCTGTATTGTGGTCCAACCAAATTGGATTGTTGTGCAATTTCGCCATCGCGGGTGAGACAGCAACTGAGTTCATCCACTAAATAGTCAAAGTACGTGGGACTATTTACGAGCCGTCCACCGCGTCTCTGAGCGATGAACTAAACAGCTGCTTTCTCTCCCACAATCGCGAAATCAGCTTTAGGGCCGTCACTTCTGTCTCTCTCGTACTAACCACACACACACACGCAGGCACGCGACCCCTCACAAACATTCTGGCACACATTTTGGCTTGTAGATAGCTTAAATGCTAAAGCCCAGCTTTGTCCCCAAGCTATTGTACAAGCGGATATACGCGGTAACTGGTAGACGCCATCTCCGCCCCCATTCGCGGTCATATTCCCTGGCCGGAAGTCTCGCGTGACATACTCTCCACGAGAGTCATGTCCGCTGTTTTGTGTGCGTCCCTCCTTACACACACACTGTCACACACACACACCCTATGTGTTATAAAGTTATTTTTATTTCCATATCTAATCATATCACTGTTTAGTTTGTAGTTGTAAGTCGGAAGTTTATTGACTGCATTGTATTAATTATTAATTGATATTACTGCATAAATAAACTTTTGTTTATATTACAAAGAGAAGTGTTTTGGTTTGTTTTGGTTTTGCATACGCCTGTGTCATGCTGACGGGATGTCAGTGCTTGGATTCAAACCTTCATTCATTGTTTTTTTTCCCGAAAATCGATATTCTTCGGATGCCGATTTTCCTAAGAAAACAATCTAATATTGAGACTGTTTTAATATTCGGTTATTAGTCCCTGATTTCAGGGTGGTGCCCCGTCAATGTTAATCCTTATTAATACTCTATTGATTTTTGATAATTGATAATTATCTTTGATTGAATTTGAATGATCAATAAGCTAGTGTTAATTTTAATTAGTGTTTCATCGATGTTAACAATTAATGATTATCTTTGATAATTGTTGATTTAAAGGATTAAAAAAAGCTAACATTGATTCTCATCAATGTTCTATTGATTTGAATAATTAATAATTATCTTTGATAATTGGCTAATAACCAAACTTGCTCCTAAACGTAGCACACTACATTTACTGGAGTCCCATATGAGGTTTTAATGAGTTAGATCCAATTAATTAATTTAAATATTAATTAATAACTACAGAAATAATTATTAATTATTTCTGATAGTAACACTGATCTAAACAACCAGTAAAGCCCTACAAAAAAAAGAGGAAAATAAACCTCATCTATGGTATTTAAAGTAGGACCAGTCATTATGCCTGCATGGATTTAGGCCTACTCTCATTTTTGAAAATGCATTCAAACTTTAGAATGTGGATAGTCTATGAGGGCAAAAATTAATTTCAGTCATGTCAACTCACGGAAAGATTTAGTATGTTATTGTGGGTGTGACATATTGATAGAATAATGGTCTTGGCGCACTAGATCTGCTACGCTGCTGCTGTTGCTACATTTATACCCAACATACAGTACTAGTACTGTGTGTTCTGTATACACAACGTACTGAGGCAGCTGCTGCTGCACATTTAGACAAAACACAAGACATGCTGCATCGAGCATGTGAAATGCTGCTGCACAAAGACATTACAAACAGTCCCCATGTAGAAGATCCTGACTGTGGAGCTGGGATGGAGGTGGGTTTCAGAGAAAAAACTCTCGCAGTGCGCTGCAGTGAAACTGGCATATCTGTAAAACAGAGTCATTTAAATGTTAGAAAAAAAGAGAGAGACATAGGTCAATTGGCTACCCGATTACAGGTCAAAGGACCAATCAGCTTACACCATGCGAGCCGATTGGCTTAAAATGTCACATGTGAGCCAGCCAATTAGCTAAAGATAACAAGTTCAAAGAACCTATCAGATTGCGCCACGTAGAGTTGCATGGCTCACACCCAAAAGGGGGGTTGGAGGTGAGGATGATAACAATAAAACAAGATCACAGCAAAAAATATACAATATAGGCAATTACTTGAAAATTATTTAAGCTCTCCATGTCATTATACCACATACGGCATTTACTAAGATTTTCACTTTGTCACAAGACTTCATTGTATGTGTTGTAAAAATAAGTGAATGTTAAAGGAATATTTGATCATTTACTCAACCTCATGCCATCCCAGATGTGTATGACTTTCTTCTGCAGAACATGAATGAATTGGTTGGTCCAATCAATGCAAGTAAATGAGAAGCGGTGAGAAACAGATCAATAATTAAGTCATTTTTTACTATAAATGTCCACTTTCATTTTCATAAGCGCTCTTCTCTCGTAAGAGTTTTTCTTCTGTTTTTGGTGATTTACATAAGCTGGGCAGGGAGGAGAATTTATAGTAAAAATACTTAAATATTGATCTGTTTCACACCTACACCTTTCATATTGCTTCTGAAGACATAGATTAAACCACTGCATTTATGTGATTTTTGTACCTTCTGAGTTCTGATCACCGTTCACTTGCATTGAAAGGACCAACAGAACTGAGAAATTCTTCTAAAAAGCTTAATTTGTGTTCAGCTGAAGAAAGAAAGTTATACACATCTGGGATGGCATGAGGGTGAGTAAATGATGAGAGAAATTTCATTTTTGGGTGAACTAAGTTTATTTTAAAGACTATCTAGGCACATAACCCTGTAGAACTGTAAATGTTTATAACTCTTTCAAGATGTACAGGCTCACACTTTAAATGGTCAGTGCTTTGTATTTTAGATAATTAAAATAGCAACAGATCCAGTGAAACAATGAAGGTTGAGTGATTGTTTTTACATTTTTACATGCCATTCAAAACGTGCCATTTTACAACGATAAGAGTGAAATAAAAGACTAAAAATAACACATTTGTACTTTTCTTTTACTTGGAATGTAAATGTTCAGAACAAAGGCAAAATGGTTACTGTCTCTTTAAGAGGGTTTATCGCATGATACAACATTGAAGGCACTCTGTGCAGTTTGTTTCATTGAGTTTAATCTTTTGAGAGCTGTAAAGTCCCATTATTTTCGTACCGTGTCGTGCTGTTGCATCTGTATTCATTTACTTTAAGTATTCTGTTATTTTGTGACAAAAAATAATTTTACTATTATCATTCTGCACTGCTAGGGAAGAGGATTTCAGAGATTAATTGATTGAGATTGTGAGACTGCAGTCAGTATTAAACTTGTGATGATTCTGTAGGCTACCTGAAGCACATTCATCCATTCAGCTATTAGTAGCCTATCTGTTCTCGATGGATCTTCTGTGATCCTTACCGTGCTGTCAAGTGAAGTGGTGCAACATCAGCAACATCAGTTTCGTGTCTCACAGGCTACTCTCTCATTTGTTTGGGTGTGAGATGATAAAATACAGACTGCGTCCGCTATAATACAAAACGCAATTCTGATCCTTTAAATACCGGATGTTACGGACTGTTGGCAATTGTTATGCGACATATGATGAAAGTTTGTCAATCAACATGCGGCCCTAACTGGCCCAATTTTTGACCGGCCCAGCGGGAATTCTCCCGATCTTCCCGATTACCACTCCGGCACTGTTTATATATAAACATCAGAACTCGGACACTTCACTGTGTGTATCACTCCGCTTGTGTTTGTGCAATTCTAAACTAAAGTGTAAGAGCAGTGCAGATGTGGAAAAAGCTAGATGTGTCTCTTTACATTTATTTTTGTGACATTGTAGCCAGCAGGTGGCAGCAAAAGACCATTTTTGTGTGTAAAGTAAATCAGCTGATATGATGTGCTTCGCCAGTCAATCAGTATTTTAATTAATCGGCACTCCATGATTTCTCGGATTACTACTAAACTACTAAAGCTGGGAAATAGCTTTAAACAGCTTTAAACTAACAACTTCAGCATTAAAGGTGCACTCAGTAATTCTAATCCAATACACTTTTTGTCAAATTCTACAAATATCTCCCCACAGTCTGCTAGCTGTCCATTCTGTGGGTGAGCTGAAAACAAATCTAGCATTTGTACACAGCCCTGGCTCTGTGAATGGGACAAAAACAAAGTGGATCGGACCGATCCACACAATACTACTCCAGCCAATCAGCAACAGTGGGGTGGGGGCAGAACTAGAGGGAAATTCATTAGAAGAGCGACGGCAAATCTGGCTGATGCGAACTTTCTAAACTCCAAGGAGGACTAATGGCTGAGAAACAGACCAAGAGAAAAAGGTCAGATGAATATAAACTAAAAAAGAAGGATTATGATATGTCAAGGACGGAGCTTCCAAAGGAGCACTGAAGGGAGGGGTGTATTTGTTTTGGCAGTTGAGTTTGAATATCAACAGTGTTTCTCAGGAATCGCTGAGTGCACCTTTAAGGCTTATCACAGCTGAGAGACACAACAGACTGATTAATTACACAAACTCATGGAGCTTACCTCTTACTGGATTTTCCACATTGGAGATGAAACACTGTTCAAAATGGCGGAGGATATTGCCATTTCTATAGTGAAAGACTCTTGCGTACCGGCTACTGCGAAATATGGAGAAATACCCCCGCAATTTTTCCACAGAGAAATTAGGATGCATTTGACCAAAATTGACATTATCTTCAGAAATCTGACTAACACACTACAGCATCTCTGCTTGGGAGTGGCAACAGAGACAGGTGAGCGCACACGCTCCATCTCTCTCTCTCTCTCTCTCTCTCTCACTCTCTCACACACACACCCTTTTTTCTCCAATAACTTGTTAGAAACAGCCCAAGCTGTGATACTAGTAGTTCTAAAGTGATGTTTTTGAGAGGCTTGGACACATCATTTGGTTTGAACCAGTAACGGCAGATTCTGATTTGTGCATTTTTTGTGACCGTACTCAGTTTTTCCTCATTTACTTCCTCATAACTGTTTTACAGTATATAAGCAATATCACACTTGCAATCATGCTATATGGCCTGTGGCCAAATCACACCAGTGCTGATGTAGGGCCATATCGCACTCTTGCTCGTGTGATATTGCTTTATATATACTGTATATATATTCTTTATTATTAAATAACCGCTTTTTTTTATTTAACCTGGAAACATTTTGAGTGTAAAAGGGTTGAAAGGTTGTTTTTCAAAGCATGTTTAAAAATGATTTAAATAATACAAATAAATTAATAAATATATTTTCTATAATTTATCATATTTATATTTTTAAAATGTCTAAAATGTTAGCTATTTAAAGTAGTGCATACATAATTAAGTAAATTCTAACCTTGCCTGTTACTAGCTGTGAACATCTGATTTCTTAAAAGTTAACTTTTCTTAAGCAGTAACTTTTTCAAATGATGAATAAATAAATAAATAAATAAATAAATAAATAAAGTGAGTAAATAAGATTTATTTTCTTTAAATGATCTGGCAAATATGGTACCACTTCCTGATAGCCTAATGGTCCATGCCTTGGCAAAGACTCAATTCCATATCTAATATTCAACACTCATTCCCCACTAATGAGATGAGAGAGACAGAGACCCTCACGTCAACCCATCCCTGACTCTGCACATGTCTCTGAGAAACACTCCGAGTATATCTGCCTGACAGTTTATGAATTATAAATAATTATTTTTTAATGGCTGGTACAGTATTGCCACACAGGGCTGCCTGCACGTTATGTTGAGGTGTGCTGCATGCTAAACTACAGTTATGTCATCAGCATTCTGTTGACGCATTGAAACATTAGCTAGGGAAGGGAATTAGCTGCAGGAGTAGGCAACTTCACAGCTTCACACATCAAACTTGAATATAAACACACATGATTTGCACTCTCTCTCAAGCACAATGTCTCAGAGAATGTAATTAGCTGCTGTAATGTCTCGTGCATGTGCTTTTTTTATTTGTCAGACATGGAATCTTTCTGTTATGTACTATAGGAGCATGTGCAATTTATTTATTTATTTTTGTAAATGAAACAGCATTTTTTCACAGTATATGATACAGTGGTCTTATAACTGCCTGTGCTCATTGAAGATGATGTGCCCACTGCAGTGGCAGCCTATCAGAAAGCTGCTTTATTACCTGCAACACCGAGGAGATGATAAAAAGTGGGAATGCGAAAAAAAAACCCAAACATAAACATGCAATCTGATAAAATACTCATTCCCGCATCCAACATCCAAGCAGAAAAACCCACTCCAGCAGGACTGAAAGGGGAGAGAAGAAAGTAAATGCAGTTTTCCCCCAGGATACTGCTGCTGTGCAGAAGGAAAGACCCACCAACAGTAATTTCATTTACACACACATGAGAAACAGACATGAGTTTTTCACATGGTCCATGTCTCTTCCCAGACTCATTGACACATTCACCACATTAAATGTGCACATTTTACAGATCTCAGTGATTACATTTGTAGTCAAATGTGAAATTATTTCCATGTCCCGGGGCTATGGATATTCGCCTGGTTTGAAATAAATAAAAAAAAGTGTAAGCTTCCATTCCCTATGTGTCACTCACTCGACGTTGTGTCGATGTAGTGACACTAGGGGTCACTCTTGGGAGCCCGAGACACCTCTGGTCTTTGATAAAAGGCCAATGAAAATTGGCGAGTGGTATTTGCATGCCACTTCCCCGGACATACGGGTATAAAAGGAGCTGGTATGCAACCGCTCATTCAGACTGTCTCTTCAGAGCCGAACGGTCATGCTCACTGAGCTGAATTCCCATGACTGTTCATTCACCTCTGCTGGATCTGACGGCGCAGTTCAGTGGCTTCTCCCTCCTCTGCACTGGTGCACTGCAGAGAATGCCCCTGGGCGCTATGGCAGAAATAAGAGTAAATTTCTCTAAAAGAGCGGCACACACGGGACGTCTTTTTAAAGACGCGTCTTTTTAAAGATGCCTATCCTTTGTGTGTTATTCTTGATTGTGCTCGTTATCTCTCATCTTCTGATGGTCACGATCACAGTCTTTCGTGTCTGGGCACTGCTCATGTGGAGACAGCATTCGTGGCTGGGTCATGTACTCATTGCCAATGCGGTTGCGGTTTACCTTCGTAAGAAAGCAAGCCACCCCAGAGACTTCCCGCCGCAGTCCTTCTACCCACAGGTATGAGGCAAGCGCGGCTAGCGCTGGGGGCGATTTGGGGACCCCAATGGGACCTCCTCCACAGGGTATCCCCCCGCGGACCTCCCATTCCCCAGCATGCTCATCTGCCCCAATCGGGCTTCCGGATGAATCCGCCGGCTCATCTCACGGCGAGTTCGACCTCTTATTCGGAGCCCGTGAAAGTGATGAGCTCTTGAGCGCAGCATTGGAGAGCGGGCTCGTCCAGTCGGACGTGGAAGCCTCAGCTGGGCTCCTCCCTTCGGGTGCAGTCGCCCGGTCACAGGCTGATGCGGTGATGATGACATGCTTTCCCGGGCAGCCTAGAGTGGAACAATCCACTTTCCCCTGGACCCTCGTGGCTCAATGATTGGTTCCTGGTCTCGCGGCACTGCTCAAAGCCACGCCCCGCCCCTGTTCCTTTCTTCCCGGAAGTGCATGAAGAGCTGACAAGGTCGTGGGAGGCACTTTTTACTGCCCGGTCCTGATCTTTCAGCTTCCCCGCCCTCACTACCCTCGATGGTGGGGCGGCAAAGGGCTATTCGGCAATCCCCCCGGTGGATAAAGGCGCTCGTGGTGCACCTATGCCTGCAGAGCACCGCCATCTGCCATGGGTGCCCAAAGCTCCTGTCCAAGGCCTGTAGGTTTACTTTGTCTCTGACGGCCAAGGCCTACGGTGCCGCTGGACAAGCCGCCTCCGCCCTGCACACCATGGCTCTCCTGCAAGTCTGCCAAGGCACTAAAGGAACAGCATGAGTGTAGTTCTGCCCTGGGATTGATGCAGGAACTGCACTTGGTGACCGACCTCACTCTCCGAGCGACGAAGGAGCGCCAACTTTGGCTCAACCTGGTCGAGATGGGCGAGGCCGACAAGACACGGCTCCTTGCTGCCCCCATCTTCCAGGCTGGCCTATTCAGCAACACCGTTGAGGACTTTGCCCAGCAGTTCTCGACGGTGGAGCAGCAGACGGAGGCTATCCAGCATATCCTGACCCGGCGCGGCTCAAGATTCCGCACCCCATCTGCTCGTCACCAAGGGCGTCCCCCTGCGGTGACTGCACCGGCTCTGCCACAGCCCGCCCCTTCGGCCCGGCCCCGGCATGGAGCCCACCGCAGGAGCCACCCGTCTCGCGGCCGCCAAGAACCCGTGAAAGGCTTCAAAGCGCCCCTGAGACGGGCGACCCAGGGACGACGAAATCCGCTGCTCTGGAACTGGTAAGCAGACCACTCCATCCCCCGGTCGAGGGCCGGGAGGAGAATCTTTTTGTTACCTTTGCATTTAATTGCGCTGCATACCCAAGTGGCTGTAGTACCCAAGAGTTCAGCAAGAGCAGTTTCCTTGTTCCCTGGGTCACATATCCGGTGTGCATGGCCGTCATCACGACCAACGTCCACCACTCTATTTGGCAGGTTTGGTGCTCCAGCGGCGTTCTTCCCGCCCCTGAGTGCCCAGCTGTGGCACAAATCCACCCCCGATATGACAGTCTCCACAGGTCACGAGGACAGGCCTCTTCTTCCCCTGTCCCAGGCTGTGGTCACAAGGATCCAGGTAATTACTTTGATGTCCCTGAACTCAGCACGGCCACAACATGGTGTGGCACCTCGAGCTCCGCCCCGCCGCAAGGCCCCACCTGCCGGTACGTCCGACGAGATTGTCCCTTTGGTCCCCCTCGCACGGAGCTTGGATGCATGGCTTGCGCTTTCCAATCCGTCGCGATGGCTGGTCCGGACCGCCCAACTCGGCTATGCGATTAAGTTCGCCAGGCATCTGCCCAGGTTCAGCGGTATCCACTTCACCTTGGTGAAGGACGAAAACACTGCTACTTTGTGTGCGGAGATCGCCACCCTCCTACGGAAGGGTGCGATAGAACCTGTCCATCTGGCCGAGATGAAGAAGGGGTTTTACAGCCCCTACTTCATTGTACCAAAAAAAGGCGGTGGGTTGCGGCCAATCTTGGACCTGCGAGTACTGAACCGGGCTTTACACAGATTCCCGTTCAAGATGCTGACGCAAAAACGCATTCTGGCGAGCGTCCGGCATCAAGATTGGTTCGCGCCGGTAGACCTGAAGGACGCATACTTCCACATCTCAATTCTACCTTGACACAGACCCTTCCTGTGGTTTGCATTTGAGGGTCAGGCATATCAGTACAAGGTCCTCCCTTTTGGCATGTCCGAGCCCATTCTTCCAGGGGTATAGCAGCCTCCTGGGCCCTGGCCAGGGGTACCTCTCTAACAGACATTTGCAGAGCAGCGGGCTGGGCAACACCCAACACCTTTGCAAGGTTCTACAACCTCCGGGTGGAACCGGTTTCATCCCAGGAAGTGGCACGCAATACAAGCGGATAAGCCCGGGATAGCCGGCCAGGTGTATTGCTTGCACATAGCGCCTTTCACCTCCCCTGAGCTGAAGATGTGCACCATTAATACCCAGTATTGTTCACAAACTATGTTCCCTGGTTGACTTCCTCCGAGCCCTGTGGCTGTCGAGTTTTCGGATAGACTCGCTGCCGGCCCAGTACACGTGCTAACTGAGAGCCCTGTTCTGGGGTAGGTGCTCCGCATGTGGCGGTTCCCTGTAAGGTAACCCCATGCGATGTATATCTTCCGCTAATTCGTTTCCCTGTTGGCAAACTGCGTCTTCCTTGGGCAGATCCCCCTCTGCCACAGTCTCCATGTTTGTAGTAACTCCTCCCCCATTCGGTAGGATCTACCATGAGACTCTCCACATGGCCGGCAAGACCATGTGACGTATTTTTCCACTTAAACATCCCCCCCTCTCTTCTGGTGAGGTGTGGTCTCCGCGGTGTCCTCCTCTTGGGAGGGACAGCCCCCGAATAGACCTGGTGGCCCAGTCGGATAATCCCTCTTCTTTTTAGGGAGTGGAAAAAAAGAAGGGGTAGACTGGGCTAGCCTGTCTCTATCTTTTGGGAAGTCGACTTGTCCCCAAAGGGCCATTCGACACTCATAACTATGTTGGGGGAGGTTGCATGTCGGCCTGGTGCTCTGGCTACGAGGCACACAGTTGTCTGCCCATCACACACCGCCAGTTCACATAACACAGTTCAGCCAGTTGCAGCATTTTGTATAGGGACCCCTAGTGTCACTACATCGACACAACGTTGAGTGAGTGACAGATAGGGAAAGTCATGGTTACTTGTGTAACCTCCGTTCCTCCATTTATACCCGTATGTCCGGGGGAGTGGCATGCAAATACCACTCACCAATTTTCATTGGCCTTTTATCAAAGACCAGAGGTGTCTCGGGCTCCTAAGAGTGACCCCTAGTGTCACTACATCGACACAATGTCTCGTCCCCTCCATCAGGGAACGGAGGTTATGCAAGTAACCATGACTTTTCATGGTGAATTTATATAATACAAGCTAAGCATGCCAAAGTACAATGGTGTAAGTTTGTAAGAAGAACATTTTAAAAATCTGTCATTAATCCCTGTAAATTATGCAATTGCAAAGTAACCAAATCCCAGTGTTAATCTAACAGCACCTCATTGTTTTTCAATTTGATATCTTTTTGATTATGCAAACTGTCCTGCAAAATACCAGTCATACAGTTTTAATGGGTGCTTTCCCTTGGGATTTTCCCTTCTCTCAGACTTTGAGACTGCAGTGGGAATGTATCAAGGAGAATTTAGCAGCAAGGAGAAAGAACATGTCTGTTAATTAGGTTCCTCTCCCGAGAGTGGCAGCACACTAATCTGCTGTAATTGCTTAACAGTTTTAGTTGCACTGGCCGTGCGCTCACTGTCCATGGTATTGGAGTCTCAGTCCTCAAAAGGAGTCAGTCTGAATGAATAAATCGAGCATATATGTAATTTATTCTGGGTTGAAGTTGTGATATAGAATCCGCTATATCATAACTTAGTTTCTCAGTTGCTCATTTTCTCAGGGCTCTATAGGGTATTTTTAGGCCTGTCGATTTAACACATAAATTAAATTTGATTAATTATATATATATATATATATATATATATGTATATATATTAGTTAGGACTGCTGAGAGGATTATGCCCCCTGCCCTCCCTTCAAGAACTATACACTTCCAGAGTGAGGAAAAAGGCTGGAAAAATAACTCTGGACCCCACTCACACTGCCCACTACCTTTTTGAACTGTTGCCTTCTGGCCGACGCTTCAGAGCTCTGAGCACCAGAACCGTCAGGCACAGGAACAGTTTTTTCCCTCAGACTATCCATCTCATGAACAGTTAAATTGCCCCATTGAGCAATAATTATGTGCAATTCACAGTCTAATCTTTGTTATACTTATCCAACTCATCCATCCTCTTCTGCCATTACATTCCCTTGCACTGTATATAACAGATTTGTATTTAGATTTGCACTATATATGTGTGTGTCTGTGTGTGTATATGTGTATGTGTGTATGTGTATATATATATATATATATATATATATATATATATATATATATATATATATATATATACATACATACATACATACACACACACACACACACACACACATACATACACATATACACATACATACACATATGTACACACACACACACACACACACACACACACTACCATTCAAAAGTTTGGGGTCACTTGCCTGAAATGATTCTCATGATCTTAAAAATCTTTTGATCTGAAGGCATATGCTTAAATGTTTGAAATTAGTTTTGTAGACAAAAATATAATTGTGCCAACATATTAATTTACTTAATTACAAAACGAAAATTTTATTTAAAGAAAAAGTTTTTGAAATGGATGATTTGGACCGAATAATTAAGAAAAGCAGCCAATAAGTGCCCAACATAGATGGGAACTCCTTCAATACTGTTTAAAAAGCATCCCAGGGTGATACCTCAAGAAGTTGGTTGAGAAAATGCCAAGAGTACATTTCTGCAAAATCTAGGCAAAGTGTGGCCACTCTGAAGATGCTAAAATATATCATAGTTTTGATTTATTTTGGATTTTTTTAGTCACAACTTAATTCCCATAGTTCCATTTCTATTATTCCATAGTTATGATGACTTTACTATTATTCTAAAATGTGTTTATAAAGAATTTTTGAACGGTAGTGTGTGTGTGTGTGTGTGTGTGTGTGTGTGTGTGTGTGTATATATATATATATATATATATATATATATATATATATATATATATATATATATATATATATATATAGTCTTATTGTGTATTCTATATATACACTATATTTTCTATTCAATTTTTAATTATTTTTTATTATTATCTATGTCTTGTTGCTGTTTTGTATTGTTGTACACTGGAAGCTCCTGTCACCAAGACAAATTCCTTGTATGTGTAAGCTGATTCTGATATATATATATATATATAATATGAAGAAAAAATAAATTACATTAAATTAATCATGCCCCTGGACTGTAATAAGGAAATATCCTACCATCAGAAAATACTACCTTCATGTTTTTGCAAGTCCCAGTCAGCAAGGGGCAATCTCCGCAACTCCAGCTGTACAGAACAAACTGTACACGCTTTTTAAGCATGACAGCAGCCAGCACACGATAAGGATGCAATCTTGCGTTCAAACGCAGCTGGATGGAGCAACTCTGAATGTTGGGCTCTCGAGATGTGTTTTTCAAAGTACATTAAACTGGACACAGCATCCTAAAAACAATGTTTATGATGCGACACAACCGTTTTATTATTTTTATTTGGGGGGCCTCTGCAAATATTGATGTATGCAGTTAACTGTGGCATCGTTAATAAAAAAATTGAACAGACCTTTTTTTAAACTAAAGAATATAAAAATATTCTAAATATATATAACTTTTGTATTGAAAACCTGTTTCATTGTCATAAAAATAATGTCATAATACAAAAAAAAAAAAAAAAAAAAAAAAAAAATCGCAATGGTTCTCAAATAGGCTTAATTGTCTTTAAACAAAATATATAATGTCTTTGTCACATTATTCTTGTGTGTTTTCTCCATGGACGCTTATTTTGAAATGGTATTGTTGCCATATTCGTCATGTCTGGTTTTCTGGTTCCCTGCCACATTGTTATCAGCTGTTTCTCTTTTAGTCTATATCAGTCCTTGTGTATATTTAGTCCTCGTGTTTCTATATGCAGGGTATTTAATAAAAACTCACAATGAACAAGGGAAACAATGAAAACAGAAAACACGGGAGCAGGAAACAAACCATAACAGCCTTAACACGGACAAGAACTGACCTGGAACAAGAGAAGCATGAGGACTATACAGGCCTTCATCACAGTCCATGTGTCATCACATCCGGATCCGAATAGTAATGTAACCAAATATCCAGGGTTTCACTAGGGCTTGAGCCCTTTAAAGACATTTTGTTAAATTCTCTAAAAGAGGCAGTTTAGTAAAATATATATTATCCCCTGATTCAGTTGTAATAATAGCACTCATAGTCATTTAGTGTTTCAACAATGTCAATCCAAGCTGACAGAATAGATGGCTGAAGACAGACTCCAAAGCAGCAGACAACACAACTGAAACCAAACACAAACACAATTGCTGCTGGTTAATCTGTGTATCATTCGTTCTTTTCATTTTCAATTAAATGTAGAGCTGTATCGTGTTGAATTCTTATTCTGATGGGTTTGATTGAGGCAGGACAGATGACAGCGCAGGTTGACCAATCGCATTTCAGACCCACCCATATGTGCAAATCAAATATTCAAGCTGTATATTTATTTTATATCCATCAGCAATAAACATGAGAAATGAGCTAATTTCTTGATTTTTGTCAAAACAAATTATCAAAAAACAAGCAGTTTTGAAAAACCAAAATTCAAAGCATAATGGATTTTTTGTTTTTTAATTTCAAAATGAAAAAAAAAAAAAACGAATGAATGCAGTGTACACAATCCGTGTATCATTCGTTCATTTCATATTCAATTAGGAATTCAAAATCAGAAAAACAAAAAATGACTTGCTATTACTTTATTCGTTATCCAAACCAATATTAAAAAAGAATATTGACTTGTTTTTTGTAATTTCGATTTAATGCTCAAGTTAAAATAGGAAATTGGAAAAATAGCCACGGAACACTGTGCGTTTTGATTATTTGATTTCACTAATATACGGCTTGAATATTTGATTCGCACATATGGGTGGACCTGAAACACCCCTTTCTTCTGATTGGTCAGCCTGCACCGTCGTCTTCTTAATGCTGTGAGACAGAATAAAAGTTCGTTACTGTTTAATTGTTCAGATGAATTCATCTCAGTTCATATTAAACTTATTCTCCAAAACCACGTTTATTGCAGCTGAGCTCTCTCTCTTATATGCATCTCTCTCATCAAAGAGTCAGGCACAGTGCCAACACATAACCGTAAAATGTTCACTGAATGCAGACAGGGTTTAGCTGCCATGTGAAGCAATTGATAAGAATGACACACACACACACACACACGCACACACACGCACACACACGCATATATTATTAAGATGGTTATTAAGATTAATCCCTCGCTCTGTATGCCAAATGTCTTCTCACGGTTATCCTGCTTCATTCCACACAACTTGTTTTATTCATTTATAAGTGGTATCATGCAGTGAAATCATCAAAGTGTATTGAAAGAATTTTTACTTATTGCAGTGCAATGAACAAAGCAAGATGCAGTTCAGGGAATATACAGACTTAACATAGGGTGCACCCAAGACAGATGAGCATTCATGACAGTGAATTATAGCAACTACAACAGTAAATAACAAATGATAAACAATAATAATAATAGTAACAAAAATAAATTGTAAGATATTATTACATTTAATATTTAATATAAAACAATAAATATTTACATGGCAGCGAAGAGTACTAATTTCAAGCTCAGATCATTCCGACATCCATGATTTTTAACGGGAATGTGGGTAGCCTTTACCTACTGGGTCGTATACGCTGCAGTTTTGTGTGCCTTTTATTATCGGACAAATGTGAAGGCTATGTGTAAATGCTGATTTTAAATTCACTGGTCGAGCTTTCGTGGACTTCCTTTAGCATAATTTCCATGATGTGTCCCTCACACCTAAACTCCCAGAGTGGGGTAAAGTTAGTTTTAGGTTCAATATTTTTTGGGGATATTTGGTTTCTCGTGCCCGCGCTCTCTGCTTTGCACACTTGTTTTGATGTTATGGTATATAAGTGGTATATAACTATAATATACAGACATAAATCACACATTCAGGATTGAGGAGGACCAAATGTAATAATTTAATAATCAACCATGGACAAACCCCATTTCAGTAGACTACTATTATGAATATTGGGGGGAAGGCCCTGCTCAGAACTGTTAGTTGGTGTGGCTGCAGAATTATGACTGAAAATGCTTGATGTGCTTTCATTGCTTAGCATACTTGAGGGACTGTCTGAAACATCCACTCACTTAAACACAGACGGTGAGAGTCACTCATTCAGTTGACGGGCAAGTTAAACATAAAACATTAAAAGTACACTTTTACATTCCAAATGTTGTAGTAGGTTGCCAGTTAATAGACTGAGCTACTACAAGTGAGATTTGTACAGTAAGTCCAATAATATGAATACAGTATTAGATTATTTAAAATAAATAAATAAATAAATAATTCACCAAAATGTTACTGGGAACTTACTACAACCTTTGGAATGTGAAAATAACATTTTGGTGAATTTTAGTTAATTCATTTTTAAAATAATCTAATGCTACTCATATTATTGGACGTACTGTAAAAATCTCACCTGTAGTAAGTTAGTCTTCCTACTGGGAAGTTACTACAACCTTTGGAATGTGAAAATAATGTTTTCATTAATTTTAGTGATTTTTTTCATAATATAAGTGAATACTATACACTCATATGCACAGCCACCACTCTGGCAATCTACTAAAACCTGAAATGTTTTTTATTTATTTATTTATATATTATTATTTTTTTTATTTTTTAAATAAGAATGTTTTTTTTTTAGATAGAACATGCAAGTCAATGGTCAAATAAATGACTGCTCTGACGCCAGTGACGTTTTAGTTATTTAGTTTTAATATGCCCCTTATGCACCATAGGTGTATATCTAACGAATATCAAACCTAAACTAACTTTACCCCGCAGTTAAATGTAAGCCTATATGTCTTTACAATGTAGGCATATGCTTCAATAGTCTTATGAATGTATGATTATTTTCGTCATCTCATTTAAAACCATGCCTTTTCAAACCGGAGCAACGTCAAAGACAGCAGGTTTATGTGTAGGGCTGTCTGATAAATCTGGCTATTTGATGAGAGAGATAGTTCAGCTGCAATAATCGTGGTAAGTTTTGGAGAATAAATGGTAAAGAATTAAATATTAACTGAGACGAATTTATCTGAACAATTAAACAGCAGAGAACTTTTATTCTTTCTCACAGCACTGAGGAAGACGACGGTGCAGGTTGACCAATCAGAAGAAAGGGGCGTTTCAGGTCCACCCATATGTGCGAATCAAATATTCAAGCCATATATTAGTGAAATCAAATAATCAAAATGCACAGTGTCTCATGGCTATTTTTCCAGTTTCCTATATTTAACTTGAGCATTAAATCGAAATTACGAAAAAAGTATTTGTTTTTAATACTGGTTTTGTAAACAAATAATGAAATAAGTCATTTTATTTGTTTTTCCGATTTTGAATTCCTAATTGAATATGAAATGAACGAATGATACACGGATTCCGGCACACTGTGCACTTTGATAATTTGATTCCATCTAAAAAGAAACTGAACGAGGTGAAAAATGAATTCTCACATGTGGATGGTTCTGAAACACCCCTTTTTTTCTGATTGGTCAACCTGCAATGTCGTCTGTTCTTCCTCAAAGCCGTGACAAAATAAGAGTTCACTGCTGTTAAATTGTCTCAGTTAATATTACCGAAATAATGAAAATAACCATAAATCCACAAGACTATAGAAGCATAGACCTACACTGTAAAGAAATAGGCTTACATTTGTGAGAGCGAGCGAGTACAGGGCGCTTGGATGTGAGCGACTTGAAGTTCACAAATGCTCGTCTCTCAAAAGCTCGACCAGTGAATTTAAAATCAGCATTTACACATTGCCTTCAGATTTGTCCCATAATCAGGTACACAATACTGTCGTGTAGTAGCCTCCTATTCTATGCCCCAGTATAATAGGCTACCTATGTTTCCATTTAAAAAAAGGGGATGGTCGGAATGATCTGAGCTTGGCTCCTCAAATCATAGTCCTATCCACTGTTATGTACATACTTACTGTCTTATATTAAAT
Organism: Myxocyprinus asiaticus; assembly: GCF_019703515.2. NCBI lineage: Eukaryota > Metazoa > Chordata > Actinopteri > Cypriniformes > Catostomidae > Myxocyprinus > Myxocyprinus asiaticus. The sequence goes on along the minus strand of NC_059356.1, from coordinate 7,905,395 downwards.
GTATTAATATCTTCCAATGTATCTGTGGCAGTGGGGGCGTGGTCAAGCATCCGTCCGGAGAGAGAGAAAGCGGTAAGGGCGCTTGCACCTGAGCTAGATTATGTTTATCACCTGTTTCTAATTCCAGTGAGCATGGGGAGAGCGGCATATAAGCAGCCATGCCACCAGCAGAGGAGGGAGAGAGAGTCTGGCACAAGGAAGGCCACGGTGCTCCTGAAGCTGTTGCGTTTAATCTATTGTGTTTGTGAAGCTGATGTGTTTAAGTAACTACGTGCCTGTGAAGCTGATGTGTTTAAGTGACTACGTGCCTGTGAAGCTGATGTGTTTAAGTGACTACGTGCCTGTGAAGCTGATGAGTTTGTGAAGTTGTAATGCACTGAAGTGGCCGGTTAAAAGTCTTACCTGAGCCTGGAAAACCTGCTTTCCTGTATTCTCCTTCCCTTCTGCTGTGTCCCCATGTTACAGTATTTTTTTGTAATTTACTGTTGTAGCTGTTATAATTCACTGCCATGAATCCAGCCTATAACTTTCATCTGTCTGCTTGGATGTGGCAGTATTTCTTGAACCACATTTCGTTTTGTTCATCGCAATGCAATATGTAAAATGGCAATAAACCTGACTGAGGCAGCTCAGTTAACAGGTAGGCCTGTTCTACTAAAATAAATGAGAATTTTCATAATGTTTGCATTTAGATTCAATGCAAGTATAGGGAGGATTGGTAGAAACGGTGCCCGACTTTTTTTTCCGCTTTCTTTACTGCATGCTTCATCATGCATGTAAACACTAAAGCATACTGTAACATTTATTTATATTAGTATGTGCTATTTAGCATAAGATACATTTCCTCCTTGATTTTGGCATCTAGCAGGTAAACAAAAGGCGTCCCGATTTTAAGTCCATCGGGACGCGGTACAAGGCTTGTAAAATTGGGACTGTCCTGGTTTTATCGGGACGTCTGGCCACCCAACTGCAGACGATTCTCCAGAATTGATCAGCTGCACTGCGTGGTACCACTTATTAGGGGTCCAAGCACTGAAGGTGCAGGAACCCTATTGTATTTGTTCCGATTTTCTTATTATTTTTCTTATTATTATTTTTTTTCTGCCCTAAAAGTGTCTTGGCATCAGAGACCGTAATTTACACAAATTTTAAATAATCAGCCATTTCAATGAAAAGCTGTAATACTAATGAAATGAAAGCTGTAATACGATTTTTTGGGATAAGAAATCCTTTTAAGTCTAAGGCTTTCATAAGTGTATGAATGCATATAAATTTATTTGAAGAAACCTGGTATACTGACAATGTCTTCTGAATTTTATAATATTAGTTTGCAAATAAATCTGTGATTTCCAAAATGATTATAGATAATCAAATCCTAAAAATATTGAAAACATATTTGTCAAGTTGCCAGACATGTTTAACTGTCACATTGTTTTAGGGATATGTTTACATATGTCTGGAATTATATTATGTGTTTATTTTTCCATTATCCCCATTTCTGTCTCGCGTCATTTCTATATGGCTGCGTCTGAAAACTGTAAAATGCTTCCTTAAAACCAGCCCAATAATGTTCCATAGGCATACTATTTCAAGGCTCTTGCCCATGAAAACAATAGTTTTTTCCTACTATGACAAGACAATGAATTTTGTGGGATCATATCTCCCAATCAGAATGTCATAGAGACATAGGGGCAGGCTCATTTCACTCGGGCTGCCAATCAGTCTTTAAGTATCATCTTGGAAATGGCGTAGCCATGCCCTAGCAACCATTTATGGCAACCAAGCAACCACCCCCATAGACTTCCATTCAAAAAGGCTCAGAAGGGTATCTTCAGAACAGAATTTTGTAGACACTTGGGGATTGGATCTTTTGAGTCAGGTTAGTAATCAGCCAATAAGAATCTCTCTGGTCACTGGCTAGCCACGCCCTATCAACCATTTAGAGCACCCTAGCAACCAGCCCTATTGACTTCCATTAAAAATGGCTGAGAGGGATATCTTTGGATCAGAATGGACTACAGACATGACAGTTGGCTTGTTTCATTTGGGTGAGCAATCAGTCTTCATGTATCCACTTGAAAAACTACTTACTACTATACTGAGAGTGATATCTTTGGGATCAGAATGTCCTAGAGAAATGACAGTTGGCTTGTTTAACTTGGGTGAGCAATCATACTTCAAGTATCATCATGGAAACTACTTAGCCGTTCATCATAGCATTCCATTCAAAATGCTTGGATGGGGATCTCAGGATCAGAATGTCATAGATACTTCTGGTTTCATTCACTGGACTCACGGTAGCAAGGAGCCTTTTGAGTATCACCTTGGTAACTGCCTAGCAACCAGATGGGGTTACCCTAGCAACCATGTAACAAATTACATATCTCTGCATCAGAACAACATAGAGACTTCTGGTTTTGTTCATTTGACTCAGAATAGCAAGGAGCCTTTTGAGTATCACCTTGGTAACTGCCCAGCAACCAGATGGGGTTACCCTAGCAAACATGTAACAACATATCTCTGCACCAGAACATCGTGGAGACTTCCGGTTTTGTTCATTTTGTTAATTTGACTCAGGGTAGAAAGGAGCCTTTTGATTATCACCTTGGTAACTGCCTAGCAACCAAATGGGGTTACCTCACCAACTAAGAAACAAATCACTTTGTCTCACGGTAGCAAGGGGCTTTTTGAGTATCACATTGGTAACTGCATAGCAACCAGATGGGGTTTCTCTAGAAACCAAGTAACAAATCACATATCTATACCAGAACAATGTAGAGACTTCCGTTTTCATTCAATGGACTCAGGGTAGCAAGGAGCCTTTTGATTATCACCTTGGTAACTGCCTAGCAACCATATGGGGTGACCCTAGCAACCAAGTAACAAATAACATATCTCTGCACCAGTACATTTTAGAGACTTTCGGTTTTGTTCATTTGTCTCAGGGTAGCAAGGAGCCATTTGAGTATCACATTGGTAACTGCATAGAAACCATATGGGGTTACCCTAGCAACCATGTAACAAATCACATATCTCTGCACTAGAACATCGTAGCGACTTCCGGTTTCATTCATTTGACTCAGGGTAGCAAGGAGCCTTTTGAGTATCACATTGGTAACTGCCTAGCAACCAGATGGGGTTACCCTAGCAACCAAATAACAAAACATATATCTCTGCATCAGAACATAATAGAGACTTCCGGTTTTGTTCATTTGACTCAGAAAAAAACAAATAAAACAAACAAAAATCACATTTTGGGCCATAACTTAGAATTATTTTGCTACAAAAGATATGGATTCAACCAATGGAGTTGTATGGATTAATTTTTTGATTCGTTTATGTGCATTTTACAGCTTCAAAATTTTGGTACACAATTTTCAGCAAATTTAGGTTAGGGAGGATCTATTCTGTCAGTTTGTATTATTTGTATTTGTATTTGTATTATTAATTATATTGTTTATTTATTCACATATGCTTGGACCCCGATGATTGCCGCTTGCGACTATATAGAACAGTTTTTGTGGCACGAGGAATGATAACTGTAAGAAGACATTTGGCATACAGTGCGAGGGATTAATTTATAAACATCTAAAATTATCAAATATATATAGGCCTATATAGAGCAAAGATATTCATCTCCCTCGCTATTATCACTTGCTTCCCGTGCCAGTGAATGTCTCAATGCTGAGTCGCACACTTGAGCATGCTGGCACAAAGGCAAACCCCTTTCACCAGTGTGACTGAATTCAGTTAACATTTTACTGTTAGATATGTGTTATTGTGTTGAGAGAGATAGCACAGTTGAAAATAAACATGGCACATTTTGAAGAATATATGATAAATAATTGAATATTAATTGAGACTAATTCATCTGAACAATTTAACAGCAGTGAACTCTTATTTTGTTTCACGGCACTGAGGAAGAACAGATGCATTGCAGGTTGACCAATCAGGAGAAAGGGGCATTTCAGGGCCACCCAGGTCCGTGTACTTTTGCGTCCATTCCTTTTTCTTTTTTTAAACCAAAAATTAAAAACTAAAAATATGTTTCTTTCTTTACTGGTTTTAACGCTGATTAATAAAATAAGCAGACACAAACTCGTTTCCTATTGACCATTTCATTTTCTATTTAAAAAGGAATAAAGAGATTGGGGAAAAGACTAAATATTTGTTTTCCTTCAGTGTTTAAAAAATTAGTTTACGGCTTGAATATTTGATACGTACATGTGAGTGGCACTTAAACACCCCTTTTATCTGAATGGTGAACCTGCCCGTCTTCTGCACTGCCTTAATCCTAACAACCAGAATTAGAGTTGGTCAATTTTCATTAAATATTGTCCCTAGCAAGTTTATTTTTGACATTTAATAATATATTTACTAAATGTTCATCCAGGCTGATTTTACACGCTGTGTCCCACGTCCTTTCACTAGGACAATTTTTAATAACATTGATTTAGTAGTACCTGTGTATTCGTGTCCCATTGATAGATGTAATAATAATAATAAAAAAAGAGATCTGTTGCTTTGGATAAAAGCGAATGCCTAAACATTAATTTAGCATTCACTTTTATCCAAAGCAACAGATCTCTCTTTTTTTATTATTACATTTATCAATGGGACACGAATACACAGGTACTACTAAATCAATGTTATTAAAAATAAAAATGATATATAATAGACCAACTCCCAGTCAGCATATGGCCAAATTAATGTTTAGGCATCATGAACATGGGTTGGAGTGGACATAAAATTCTAATCGCTAAAATTCGGACACAAAGCATCCCGACTGTAAGTCCGTCGGGACGTGGGACACGTGTAAAATCAGGACTGTCCCTGTTATTGGGACGTCTAGTCACCCTATCTCCATAAGTGCAATGTTAAATTCTGCAAGCCGTAGATTGCTGATAGAGTGTGCTGCCGATGTAATTGCCTCAGCCTGGAAGAACATTTAGTAAATATATTATTAAACGTCAAAAATAAACTTGTGTTAGCTCATATTAACTCATGGGGCTTTTATACAAAGTGACACAACTTTTTTATTACATTTATCAATGGAACGTGACACTACAGTTACTATAAAATCATACAATGTTAGATCAACTCCCAGTCAGCATATGGCCAAGTGATGTAGTTTGCGATCTCTCACGCGTCATCCATTAGAGGCAACAACTCCATGATGTGCCAAGCAGCAAGATTCTAATACATATGGCATGCATAGTTTACAGTTAGTTGTGGTTCGGGACAATATTTAATGAAAATTGAGACAAACTTGCAGAGCAATCCCAACTCTAATTCTGGCTGATGGGATTAAGGCAGTACAGAAGATGGGGCGGGTTCACCAATCAGATAGAAGGGGCATTTCAGTGCCGCTCACATGTTTGTATCAAATATTCAAGCTGTAAATACATTTTTTAAACAATGAAAGAAAAAAAAATTGAGCCATTTCCCCCTTTCTCTTTATTCCTTTTTTAAATAGAAAATTAAATAGTCAACAGGAAATGAGTTTGTATCTGCTTATTCTATTCAACAGTGTTAAAACCAATAAAGAAGAAACCGCATTTTTCGTTTTTCATTTTTGGGTTTAAAAAGTAAAAAAAATGGACCAGTACAAGGACACACCTACATGTGCAAATTCATTTTTTACCTTGTTTAGTTTATTTTTAGATGGAAAATCGAATTAACTAAACAAACAGTGTCCCGGGTCCATTTTTAACAAGAGTTTAAAATCTAAAGTACAAAAAACAACTCTGTTTTTTAATATTAGTTTTGTAAATGATTAATTAAATAACAAGCCTTTTTTAGTTTTTTCGATTTTGGATTCTTAATTGACTATTAAATGAACGAATGATACATGGATTCTGGTTTAACCATTGGTTTAATTCAGTTAAATTGAAGTGGCACAAAAATGCGCCCATGAAAGCAGTAGGACTGCTTCACACTAGCATGCAAATCCTAAATGGGATGCAAAGCTGTTAACTTACAAAAGCCTTCATATTTATAGATCATACTAATACATGCAAATGTAACTGTGGTATGCCTTTAATAATAGCTCTATAAATAAAAATGCATGCTTGGGTGTGTGTCATCACCTGCACAGGAAGAGGTAAGAATAATTAAGATGCATTATTCATAATAGCAAGTCTCATTGGCTGCTCTCTAATCAAGCTGTCATGCTCCATTACATTCACATTGGAGTTCTGAGACTACTCGAGTGGTTGTGTTTGATTACATGGCATTATGCAAGTCATACATGCTCACAACTTTAAAAGACACAAGGGACTATTTATTTTATAACTCTGACTGCATTAATAATGTAGAGATAAAAGCCTCAAATCATGATGGAGGCCCCAGGAAAAAAATAAAAAAATAATAATAATAGAAAAAAGTACACAGGATTAGATTGATCTGTGAATAAAATATATAAAAAATGTATGAAGGAAGATATTCACATATTAAACATTCAGATCCCAAATTCCTGGCCAGCAAAAGCTGCATTTTTCTCTGTTTACTCACACTCTCCTGTTTCACTTTCTAGGTCGTTGCTAAGCAGTTTCTAGAGTGTTCTGTGCGATTTTTAGGGTAGTGTTAAGGTGTTCTATGTGGTTGCTGGGTTCTTGTCTATGTGGGTTATTACACCATTGCCTGTTGGATGCTAGGGTTTGCTAGGATGTTTTAGGTGGTTTTTATGTTGTTCTAACTGGTTCCTAGAGCATTGCTAGGCAGTTGTTATGGTTTCTGGGTAGTTGCTAAAGCCTTGCAAGATGGTTTCTAAGTTGTTTGGGTGGTTGGTATGCGTTGCCAGGGCTCGATTGCTCGAGTTCCCTATCTGTCACTCACTCAAAGTTGTGTCGATGTAGTGACACTAGGGATCACTCTTGGGAGCCCGAGACACCTCTGGTCTTTGATAAAAGGCCAATGAAATTTGGCGAGTGGTATTTGCATGCCACTCCCCCGGACATACAGGTATAAAAGGAGCTGGCCTGCAACCACTCATTCAGATTTTCTCTTCGGAGCCGAACGGTCAATGTTTACTGAGCTGACTGTTCATTCACCTCTGCTTGATCTGATGGCGCATTTCAGCGGCTTCTCCCTCCTCTGCACTGGTGCACTGCAGAGAACGCCCCTGGGTGCTTCGGCAGAAAAAAGAGAGTATATTTTCTCTAAAAGAGCGGTACACACGGAATGTATTTTTAAAGACGCATCTTTTTAAAGATGCCTTTCCGTTTGTGTGTTATTCCTGGTTGCGGTCGTTACCTCTCAACTTCAGTCGGTCATGAACACTGTCTTTTGTGTCTGGGCACGACCCACACAGAGACAGCATTCGTGGATGGTTCATGTTCTCACTGTGAGAACATGACCATGGCAACATTGCGGTCACCCCAGCGGCTCCCCGCCTTGGTCCTTCTACCTACGAGTATGAGGCCAGCGCGGCTAGCACTGGGGGCAATTTGGGGACCCCAATGGGACTGCCTCCGCCGGGTATTCCCCCGTGGACCTCCCATTCCCCAGCACGCTGGTCTGCCCCGATCGGGCTTCCGGATGATTCCGCCGGCTCGTCTCACGGCGAGTTTGACCTCTTGTTCGGAGCCCGTGAAGCTCGAGCGCAGCATCGGAGAGCGGGTTTGTCCAGTCGGACGCAAAAATCCTCAGCTGGGCTCCCCCCTTCGGGGACGATTGCCCAGTCACAGGCTGATGTGGAAATGACGGACATGCTTTCCTGGGCGGCCGCAAGCGTCGGGCTAGTGTAGAACCCTCCGCTTTCCCCCGAACCCTCGCAGCTCGATGATTGGTTCCTGGGCTCGCGGCCCTGCTCAAAGCACCCACGCCCCGCTCCAGTGCCTTTCTTCCCGGAAGTGCACGAGGAGCTGACAAAATCGTGGGAGGCACCTTTTACTGTCCGGTCCCGATTTCTCAGTTCCCCCGCCCTCACTACCCTCGATGAAGGGCTGGCCAGGGGCTATAAGGCGATTCCCCCGGTGGTTAAGGCGCTCGCGGTGCACCTATGCCCGCAGAGCGCAGCCACCTGGCACGGACGCCCAAAGCTCCCGTCCAAGCCCTGTAGGTTCATGTCGTCCCTGACGGCCAAAGCCTACAGTGCTGCTGGACAAGCCGCCTCTGCCCTGCATGCCATGGCTCTCCTGCAGGTCCACCAAGCCAAGGTGCTAAAAGAACTGCACGAGGGTAGTTCAGCCCCAGATCTGATGCAAGAACTGCGCTCGGCGACTGACCTCGCTCCCCGGGCGAGGAAGGTCACAGTGCGGTCTCTCGGGCGGGCGATATCCACATTAGTGGTCCAGTAGCGCCACCAGTGGCTCAACCTGGTCGAGATGGGTGAGGTCCCTGTAAGGTAACCCCATGCGATGTATATCTTCCACTAATTCATTTCCCTGTTGGCAAACTGCGTCTTCCTTGGGCAGAGCCCCCTCTGCCACAGTCTCCATGTTTGTAGAAACTCCCCCCCCCGTTGGGTAGGATCTACCATGAGACTTCTCCACATGACATACTTCCGACATAGTTCGGCAAGACCATGTGACATATTTTCCACTTAAATATCCCCCCCTCTCTCTGGGTGAGGTATGGTCTCCTCGGTGTCCTCCCCTTGGGAGGGACACCCCCTGACTAGACCTGGTCGGCCCAGTTGGATATTCACCCTTTTTTTAGGGAGTGGGAAAAAAAGAAGGGGAAAAGAGGCCACGACTGGGCTAGCCTGTCTCTATCTTTGGATAGTCGACTTGTCCCCAAAGGGCCGTCGACACTCATAACTATGTTGGGGGAGGTTACGTGTCAGCCTGGTGCGCTGGCTACGAGGCACACAGATGTCTGCCCGTCACACACCGCCAGTTCACATAACACAGTTCAGCCAGTTGTGGCGTTTTGTATAGGGACCCCTAGTGTCACTACATCGACACAACATCGAGTGAGTGACAGATAGGGAACGTCATGGTTACTTGTGTAACCTCTGTTCCCTGATGGAGGGAACGAGACGTTGTGTCCCTCCTGCCACAATGCTGAACTACCCGCTGAAATGGCCGGACCTTGTCTCGGCTCGTCAGCATAAAACCTTAATGAGTGGTTGCATACCAGCTCCTTTTATACCCGTATGTCCGGGGGAGTGGCATGCAAATACCACTTGCCAATTTTCATTGGCCTTTTATCAAAGACCAGAGGTGTCTCGGGCTCCCCAGAGTGACCCCTAGTGTCACAACATCGACACAACGTCTCGCTCCCTCCATCAGGGAACGGAGGTTATGCATGTAACAATGACGTTTTTATAGGCAGCTGCTTGGTAGTTGCTAGGTTGTTCTATTTAGGTTATTACAACGTTGCTTGGAGGTTGTTAAGGCAGTGGTGGTGGCAGGTTGCTAGGATGTTGATAGGTAGTTGCTAGTTTGTTCTAGGTGGTTGCTAATCAGTTGCTGAAGCCAGTGCCTCACTAGCCATGAGCTTTCTGGTGTAAGCTTCATTTATATAATAGGCGGAGGGAGACAATGCGCACATTAGCATCTGCCAGCGGGAGGTCATTAAATACACAATCTCATAATTTCACAAGGTAAGTTACTCGATGAATCGCTTCCTAAATCACTCTTTCACAATTGTTCATGCTCACGTGGTACTCCTGTTGTTATTTTGGTGTGCTCCACGTGGGGGTTCTCTTAGCTAGGATGTTGCTAGTTAGTCTATGTGGTGGCTAGTCAGTTGCTATGTTGTTCTTTGTTAGTTATTATAACATTGCTTGGAGATTGTTAGGGTGGTGGTGGTGGGGGTTGCTAGGCAGATTCTAGAATGTTTTGACTGGTTGCTAGGATGTTGCTAGATGGTTACTACAGTAGGTTGTTCTAGATGGTTGCTAGGCAGATGTTAGAATGCTCTGAATAGTTGCTAGACATTGCTATGGTGTTCTGGGTTGTTGCTAAGGCCTTGCTAGATGGTTGCTAGGTCTTTCAAGGTGGCTGCGAGGGCATTCCTCTGAAACATATGTATAAATATCTGATAGATTGGTGAATGAAGGCAGATATTCACATATTAAACATTCAGATCCCGAAGCTCTGGCCAAAAAGCTAGAATTTTCTCTCTTTTACTTATATTTCTGTCCTTACCTCTCTCTCACTCCCACTCTATCTTTTCTCTTTGTCTTTTTATGTGCTGCTGATTAAATAAATATGTGGAAATCCATATTGTTCAACAGCTTTGTTCTACAATTGCACAATTGTGAGGCAGTGAGACACTAATTTCAGGCTGAACGATACGCCAATTGACAATGACTCTAGAGTGCAAGAGGAGAACACAGCTGAAAACAGGACGTGAGGACCGGTTGAAACTATGTGCAGTTTAAACATGAGGTTTGAACATTAAGACATAAAGTCAAGACAGTGTTGTTGGGTCTGGTCTGACAGCCTGACTGAGAGTGTGCACGTGTCGAAGCCATCATACAGGTAAAAGAACATTTCCCAACAGATGGACAAAGGCTACATTTTTTATTTATTTATTTTTTTGGTGAAAGAGAGCTTACAGTAACCTTGCATTGTGTACCAAATATGCAAAGACATATTACGAATAAATTAAAGTGACCCAGCTGACAATATGATCAGAAAAAATAATAATTTTCATGTTTAAATGAAAGCCAGCAGTCAAGATGTTTTGTCTAAATTTGCTTTTACAGTGGAGTTTTATTAGATAATATTTTAAATACTGGCATCTTCAATACTGTACAAGAAAGAAAGAAAGAAAGAAAGTGTAACGTACTGTATATGGTGTTATGTGTGAACTCTTATTTTTATAGTTTTTTAAAAAAAAAAACTCTTATTTTGAAGTTGTGTGTTTCCTGTTCCTGTTTCCTGTCTATGTTGCACAGGTGTCTAGTTAGTTAATCAGTTCTGTGTATATGTTTTATGTTTATGTTTTCTCTGTCATTTGTATTGCATTATTTGATGTCTTTATTGTTTGGTGAGTTCTTGCTTGTTTTGCTTAGTTCTTACTCATGTTCCTTTTGTCCTATATGGTTTTTGGTTTTCATTGAATTTAATAAACATTCTGCATTTGGGTTCTAACATTCTCCTTGCCAGACTCTCATCATTACATACATAAACTCAGCAAATAAAGAAACGTCCCTTTTTCAGGACACTGTATTTTAAAGATAATTTTGTAAAAATCCAAATAACTTTACAGATCTTTATTGTAAAGGGTTTAAACAATGTTTTCCATGCTTGTTCAATGAACCATAAACAAATAATGAACATGCACCTGTGGAACAGTCGTTAAGACACTAATAGCTTACAGACGGTAGGCAATTAAGGTCACAGTTATAAAAACTTAGGACACTAAAGAGACCTTTCTACTGACTCTGAAAAACACCAAAAGAAAGATGCCCAGGGTCCCTGCTCATCTCCATGGATGTGCCTTAGGCATGCTGCATGGAGGCATGAGGACAGCAGATGTGGCCAGGGCAATAAATTGCAATGCCGTACTGTGAGACGCCTAAGACAGCACTACAGGGAGACCGGAAGGACAGCTGATCATCCTCGCAGTGGCAGACCACATGTAACAACACCTGCACAGGATCGGCACATCCGAATTTCACACCTGCGGGACAGTTACAGGATGGCAACAACAACTGCCCGAGTTACACCAGGAATGCACAATCCCTCCATCAGTGCTCAGACTGTCCACAATAGGCTGAGAGAGGCTGGACTGAGGGCTTGTAGGCCTGTTGTAAGGCAGGTCCTTACCAGACATCACCAGCAACAATGTCACCTATGGGCACAAACCCACCTTCGCTGGACCAGACAGGACTGGTGAAAAGTGCTCTTCACTGACGAGTCACGGTTTTGTCTCACCAGGGGTGATGGTTGGACTCGCATTTATCGTTGAAAGAATGAGCCTTACACCAAGGCCTGTACTCTTGAGCGGGATCGATTTGGAGGTGGAAGGTCCATCATGGTCTGGGTGGTGTGTCACAGCATCATCGGACTGAGTTTGTTGTCATTGCAGGCAATCTCATCGCTGTGCGTTACAGGGAAGACATCCTCCTCCCTCATGTGGTACCCTTCCTGCAGGCTCATCCTGACATGACCCTCCAGCATGACAATGCCACCAGCCATACTGCTCGTTCTGTGCGTGATGTTCTGCAAGACAGGAATGTCAGTGTTCTGCCATGGCCAGCGAAGAGCCCGGATCTCAGTCCCATTGAGCATGTCTGGGACCTGTTGGATCAGAGGGTGAGGGCTAGGACCATTCCCCCCGGAAATGTCCGGGAACTTGCAAGTGCCTTGGTGGAAGTGTGGGGTAACATCTCACAGCAAGAACTGGCAAATCTGGTGCAGTCCATGAAGAGGAGATGCACTGCAGTACTTAATGCAGCTGGTGGCAACACCAGATACTGATTGTTACTTTTGATTTTGACCCCCCCCCCCATGGAATAATATGTTCAGGGACACATTATTCCATTTCTGTTAGTCACATGTCTGTGAAACTTGTTCAGTTTATGTCTTAGTTGTTGAATCTTTTTATGTCCATACAAATATTTACACATGTTAAGTTTGCTGAAAATACATCAGGCAGTTCTCACCTACTAAAGTGTGTCATACACAGAGTTTCCCAATTCATGTCTCACCTGAAGGTGTACCTGTGCAGCAGAATGGAAGAATTGCTTTCCCCCCTCTCCAATTTATTGTTTTTCATGATTGTGACTTTCTTCAAGCTTTTTCAATATCCTCAAATAAGCTCCCTAAACTGGCCACTAGTGAGCATCATTCATAACTCACAATGAGAATGCCAACAGTTATTAATCACCCAGAACTCTATAGCTAGGAGGCTAAGGCTCTCAGTTATAGATCTATACTTTATTAAAAAAGTGCTGGACTCTAACAAATTGCTGCTACCAGTGAAAGTTTCCCAGTGAAATGCCCAGCGGGGGGCACCAAAACAAATAGTGTTGTATTCAGACAAGGTTTTTAAGGTGAATATTAGATGGAGGTTTTAGTTTAGTTTTAGTTTAGTGAAACTTTCATCTAAACTTAACCAATACTTAACCAATGGAAATCAAATGAGAGGTGAACAAAACAGACATCCTTAACCTAAACCAATGTCTCCACCTAACCGATATTGTCCAAAAACTAAATTTTCTGAAGCAAACATGTCATCTCGTGTCGCTTTATGACACTCTCGTCTCATGTGCCAGCTTGCGTTTTTTACTGGTCTCAAACTGCATTCTTCAGAGTCCACAGTCCAACACTCTATCAGGTGAGAAACCATTGAAGCCAGTCACGTTGAAATAAGTGTGTAAATGTGGGTGAGTCTGTAAAACAAGCATCAAAATGAATCGTTTTTCAATGTACAGTAAAAGTGTTTTGATATCATAACATAGCAGTGTGTGAGTATTAGTGTGAAAAATAAGTGTTTATAAAGTCTTATACCACGGGTCTGTTGAATGCTTGATTCTGATTGGTTGACAGACGTTCTAAGGTGTGCAATTATTTTCCAGTAAACATAAAAGTAGTTCCAAGTCTTGACCGCATAACAGATCCAAATCACTTCGCCAAATTATTTCAGTTATTTCAAAGAGCCATATAAGCTACCACAAAAAAAAAAAAGTAAATCGGATAAGAATGACAAACAATGTCTATAATATTCTAAATTTATTTCAATTTCGGTTGAAAAGCGCCCTCGCGCTCCCCCTTTCTCTCTCTTTTGCAATAGTCTCACCCACACTCACACACGCTGACTTTGACACATATACATATGCGTGCGCATGCACGCTTGCCAACCCACACACAAACACATGTAAACACACCCCCGTGACTTGATCAATAAAACTGTTTCTTTATCTGAAATATCTGTGGAAAGCACCCTCACGCTCCCCCTCCCCCTCTCTTTACACAAACTACAACACACATGGACACACATAAATATACGCATTATGCACAAACTTACTCACGAGTGAAAAACAGAGCCATCATGTTAGCGCACACCTGCATTTCAGTAGGGTTGAAAACGGTTGTTAAGGTTTACATCGGAGAAGCAATATTCAAAAATGGCAACACTCACTGCTGATGAGAAGTGCTTAAACTTACATCTTGGCGATTTTGAAGAGATGTTGCTTCTGAAGAGAGCTGAAACAAATAAATGTAATCCCACAAGCAGTCTCTCTCAGTTTCTAAGTTTCTCTCTTTCACTCACTCACTCACTCATTCACTCACTCACACACACAAATGCACACACGCTCAAACGTACTACCTCATTACTCCAGTAAGTGCTCCAGTAAAGCAGCACAAATTTTCAATTACACAGGAAACTTTCATTTGTCTTTTTCTTTATCATATGCAGTTTTAACCAAAGACTTGCCTCTAAAGGAGCCGTGAGAAGAAAGTTTATTTTTTATTATACATATATGTGACACGAGAAATGCAAATGCTTATGCAACCATGTCATTTTGTGGTGCTTCTTTGACACTTTTGTCTCACTGTACCTCGGACCTTTGCAACACTATATCAGTTGAGCTACTGCATAACTCAATCATCCTTGAATAAGCTTGTAAATGTAGTTGGTTATGTAATGCAAATGTTAAAAGGTATTGCTTTACAAGTCATGCGCTATAGTAAAAGTGTTTGAATGTTAATAGTGTTGTGAGAGAAACAGGATGATTTACTCATGATTTGTGTGAAAGTGAATAAAAGTCATTATTATTGTAGCATCTCTAGTGTTTATTTCACCAGGAAACTGCCATGATATATACAACAAGTAATGGAAAAATTAATTTAGCAAATATGTAGTTGTATTTATGTGTTTCTTTGATACCATATATTGTGCTCTTAGTATTCAGTCCATAGTAAAACAGATTGGATTCTTTCATTTTGTCTTCTTGACTCTCAGATTGGTTGTGTTGTCACATAAACAGCAATGCTTTGTCATGCGATTCTCAGGAGGTCAAGTGAGATGGAAGTGTGTGTGACAGGATTTAATCATGAAGAGGACACACAGGCATGTGGGTGGAATGATACGTTAGTCAGCGTGTCATCTGCGTCACATGCATAGATCAGGTGAATGCACAGATGTGTTTGACAGAGCAGGGATTAATTTCTAAATAGAAAGTGCAGATGTTGCTCTGTGAATGATGATCAGCTGCTGGATTTCAATCCAACTATTTTTAAGCACATTTAAAAAATTGCGCATAAGATAGGGCTGCAACAGTACATGTATACATGCCTTCGATATGGTACATGCAGTCACACGAATAATTACATACATAAGCATGCGTGAAACCAATATTAAAACAACATACTGTATAATGAACAACACAAACCGCGTAGAACTAAAATGATAAAAGATTGCGGAGACTGCACGGAACCAAAACTTAACAGAACAGAGCGCCACACGGTGCACTAGAAACTGCGGATCAGATAAATGCATGTGAAGTTTACACTATCTAGCTCGCTATTTTTCCCAACTGTGATGGAACTACGCACAATATAAAAATATGTTGAACATAGCCAGAGCCAGAGATTGATGACCCACCACCATCTCAAAAATCTGTTGTTTGGGAGCATTATGGTTTCGCAGTAAACTACAGTAATACTGGTCAACGAGTAGTGAACAGGACGAAGGCTGTGTGTCGGCTCTGTTTCACCGAAGTCGGGTATGTCTCAGGAAGCACATCTAAGGCTACCTTCACACCGCAGCTGAAAGTGGCCCAAATCTTTTTTTTTACTCATATGTGACACAGTTCTGTTAACTGGATGATTGAATGAGCAGTCAAAAGTGCTTCATACCGCAGCTGAAAGTGGGCTAAATCTGACTTTTTCAAATCGGATCTGGGCCACTTTCATATGTGGAAATAAACCAGATACATATGTGTCTTCAGTGTGAACAGCCAGGTCAGATTTAATGTGGTTTTTAAATGAATCCACCTCAACATTTGTCATTTATACGCTTGATTTCCAGCATATATGCCTGTTATATTTTAAAACTTTCAAAATGCATATAAGAGGCTCTTAAGTTTTGTTTTGTAATTTCATTGAAGAAATATGCATAGTGCAGTCATGTATAAATGAGCATTCACAATAAGAACTGTTGCCCATCAGCCACTGTGTTTTCAATACCAATAATTTAAGGAAAGATTCTTTGTTTTTCCAGCTGTAACAAAACTGTACTGAACCGTGACCCCAAAACCGAGGTACGTACCGAACTGTGAATTTTGTGTTAAAGTCTGTTTCTTCAGAACACTTTTGATCATAGGTTCTCCCAGGTATGCAGAGGCTGGCAGTGTATGGGCATCACAGCCATTTCAGCCCTCACAATATCAGATATTACACTTATTCTGCGGTCTTCTGGCAGCATTTAATAAAATGGGGTACAATTGCTCCAAACCTGCAAATAAAAATCTCCCCGAATCAAGGAGATGCGGTGAACAATATGCGGTGAAGATAACATTCCAGGTGCCAGTTTATGGCAGAGCCCTATGCCAATCATAACCCTGAAACAAGAAGCGCCAAACTGGAATCTTCTCCTCATCAGGAAGGTATAAAGCATCCTTACAATCCAGCCACACCTTTATTCTGGGTCCCCAGCCTGAGTGGTTGGAAACGTTAACAAAATAACAGTAAAATTCCAAAGTCCTGAGTCCCCATCCAGAGGGTCATTAACAGGATACACTTCTATAACACTTCTCCATTCTGGTCTCACTCCATGAGAGATAACAGATCATCCAAATGTTCTTAGTCTCTATCCGAGAGACAGTAGAAGATCGACTGAGTACCAAGTCTCACTACAAGAGACTATTGCAACGGTGCTGACATAAGGGCTGTATATCTGTGTGTTCCAGAATGCAAGAACCCTCTGGGTGTTTCCAAGAGATCAGCCTTCCTCAGCTCCTTTGTGTCCAAGGCTGTTGAAACAGAATCCAGCTCCTTCCTACTGTAATGTTGCCCTGAGCAGCAGTGGAAGACGTCGCCATCATCGAACTCATCGATCGATCAAGCAGAACGTAAATGTATCACTATCCAACTTCTCTCCAGAGACCTTGGCATTAGTGTATACTATCAGTTTAGGATTATCTAATGTTCCTTAGATTGCATAAACTATGTATCAAATGTCTAGAAAATAATCTTTGAGTTATTTGTTTAAATAGAAATAAGGTTTACACCTTATTAATTACCAGAGAAACAGCTATTTATCTTTCATAAGATAATAGTCATCCTTTGCTATTGCTACATCCAATTCCACCATTTGCATCTTTCCATCCTATGCACTTTTATTTATCTATACATTTTTTTGATCTTTTAACGTATAGTACCATTTTTGTAGTTTTATTAGTTATTCTTGTTTATCTTGCTGTAAATAAAACTCATTTTATTACAAATGTGTGTTCCTTGTGCTGATGATACAAAAGAGCTCTAAAGGTTTATGCCGAATTTTACAATTCCTTCAGATTATTCATATGACCAACTCCCTCCAATTTACATATTTGTAATTCATTGAATGGTCCATTTTATCTTTTAGTACCATTTTTGTAGTTTTTTTTAGTTATTCTTGTTTATCTTGCTGCATTCCCTTGCACTGTATATAAACGATTTGTATTTAGATTTGCACTACGTGTGTGTGTGTGTGTATGTATGTATATGTATGTATATATATTAATATAGATGTATATGTGTATATATATATATATATATATATATATATATATATATATATATATATATGTATGTGTGTATGTGTGTATGTATGTGTATATATTTATGTGTATGTGTATATATATATATATATATATATATATATATATATATATATATATATATAGTCTATTGTGTATTCTATATATACTTTTTTCTTTTCAATATTTATCTATTTTTTATTCAATTTTAATTATTTTTTAAAAGTCTTGTCACTGTTTTTGTATTGTTGTGTACTGGAAGCTCCTGTCACCAAGACAAATTCCTTGTATGTGTAAGCATACTTGGCAATAAAGCTCATTCTGATTCTCTGATTCTGATTTGGATAATTTTTTTTATACTGTTAAGGTGAAACTCCTTAGATGGTGCCCCGAGGATGGAGGGAGGGGCCATCAGATATTAATAATCACACACACACATACACCTTAAGTGAAGTGTGATTAAAAATCACCACATACTTTAGTGTCCTGTGTGGGGCCCAGTTCAGTTCAATTGGTTCCAGGCTGATTCTTACTACAGAGGTCATTCAGCTGCTCCATCGTGACAAGGCGGCTCTCTCAAGATAATGCACATGACGAAGTGGATGAAAGGCAAAACTATTCATATTTTCATTAGTTGAATTTTTAGAAATGTGCTTAAAAAATGTGCAATATTTCAATGGAAACCCAGCTAGTGATACATGCACGCTTGAGAACAGCACAAGTGTGTGTGGCTCCAGATCTGGGCAGGGGTAGATTATCTTAACTGTCTGACCTCATTAAGCTTATTAAATGTTACAGTGATAAAATCAAAGCATGTTCAGCCTTTATTAATTAAATTTATTTATTTATCTATCACACATTATGCACATATACAGTGAAATTCTTTTTTTCACATATCCCAGCTAAGCTGGGGTCAGAGTACAGGGTCAGCCATGATACAGCACCCCTGGAGCAGATAGGGTCAAGGGCCTTGCTCAAGGGCCCAACAGTGGCATCTTGGCAGTGCTGGGGCTTGAACCCCCAACCTTCTGGTCAATAACCCAGAGCCTTAAGCACTGAGCCACCACTGCCATTATCCTGTGGTAATATGAAAGTGCATCAAATTCAAATAAAATATTTCTATGAAATTGTTAAGGTGAGTTGTGCTTAGATTGCATTTTTTTCCTAATTAAAAAAAGATTCCAAAGCACTTTTAATAAATATGATTTAAAAGTTATTTACTCGCATAAAATAATGATTGCAGTTATATTAGAGGCCTAGAAAAGGCTGTTTTATTCTACATGGAGTGGGTTGCCCCCTGATGGTGACGCCATGTTGAGATCTCATGAGATGGCACTTATTAAACACATTTATTGAATGGCTATGCTCTTGTTATTTTTTTCATCTGAACATCCACATTTGTGAGGTTTAGTCTATTGTTTTGAATTTATATCACATTTACAAGTACAAATGTACAGTTAGAACTTGGGGTAAAATGCCCCCCTCAAAAAATTGTGCAAAAGCCCCCCAGGGCATGTTGTAGTTGTTGTTGTTAGATAATTATTTAATATCCATTGCCTTAACATAAATTAAAAAATAAATAAATAAAAGTGTTTTAGTTCTTAAAAAATATTCTCTGCAAAAGCAGCATAATTACCCTGAAATGTAATCACAGTTTACTGATTATTTGCATGATGGCAAAATGCATTAGGCAGCTTTTTCAGACAAACCCCCCCACCCAATTTGTCAAGCTAACTCATACCAGTGTACTTGCAAGTGTTGTTCGAAAGCTTGACATGGGTCATATAGGCCTACAGCTTTTGAGTTCATATTAGAGCCACTAAGTTGAATGTTAGGACACTCTTCCTAGTACAATTCCATTTAATTTGTCTAGCCATATGCAGACTGATCTCACAGTGAATTCGGCAACAGGAGGTTGTAAGTTCTTCGGCTGAAACTGGTCTGTGCATGCTAAATATCGAACCACTGCCCCCAGTGGCCGAAGCTGGAAGTGTTGATGAATGTTCACGTGTGAGCTCCAGTTTCTGTGTAAAATGTTCACAGAGTGGAGCCAAAAACGAGTTGTTTTTTGGTTGTAAAAACAATCAACAGGAATGTTTATTTCATTAATCATAAGCCCAAACCCCAACCCTAAACCTAATGAATCACATTCATCATTGATTATGTGAATGGGATTGCTTCCTGGTTTCAACGTGGGACCAGAACTCATGTGAGGCTGTTTGTGCACCATAAGCAGTGGTGCCGCAGAAAATAGTAAACGCATTTGAATTGATTCAAAAATGTTTAATGGGAGATGGTACTTGCCAGTAACTCAGCAGAGTGGGGTTGAAGTCAGGGTACTGTTTGTTGAGCATCAGGGTAGTTTGTTGAGCATCCCAACTAGTCCAACATAGCAAGGTTAGCTTAACCGATTGCAATTGGTTTGACCAACCAATGACAGATGGTTGAGTGTTCGGGAAACCTGTTTGAAACTGGCTCTTTTTTTTTTTTTTTTTTTTGCAATTTTGTTTGGTCACACTATAGGGGTGCAGAAATTACACTTCACCTATAATACGTGAAATATTGTACTTTTTTTTTTTTTTTTACCTTAGTTGTGTAATATTTTACTAAAAGTTTATACTCTAGTAAACTTTGGTCTTACTTTAGAGACCACAAGGAAACTTTGCTTTAATCATAAACTAATGCAAAATCCCCTCTATACATGCAAAACGATTACCTTAACATTTTGCATAACATTTACTTTTAATTGTTTCCTGCTCTTTTACACATTTTCCCCTTGCAAGCTGAATGCACTTGGCCTTTACAATATGCCACTCAAGAGACATTTGCCATTTGCCAGATATTTCCCAACATTTATTTGTGCGAATGTGGTTTAGAGGCAGGTTTCGATGGTAATTATGCTCAGAATACCATTAATTAGTGAATTGTCATTTAAATACTTCACAGAATGCAGTTTGTGAGGATTGGTTTATAATCAGCAGGCATTCGGAGGACATTAGCATAAATATCCCTTAGCTTCAGGTCCTCTATCAGGGTCAAGAGCCAACCTTTTTCTATGAACTCATCAAAAATGAAACAAAGGAACATGCAATCAATTTCTCTTTTGGCATGCAGGCTTTTATGGTTAAATTCAGAACGGAAGTGTTTCGGATTTGTTCAGAGCAATTTTATAAGATGCTTCCAATGCTTTTGAGTAGAAATGGTTTGGATTATAAAAACATGTTCATGAGTGGAGATGCCATTGGACCTTAGTCAGAGTGTCATATTTCATTTTTGGTGGGAATGAAAGCAAGGGTTAGGGATAGAAATATAGTCTATTCAATGCTTTGTACCGTTGTTTAAGTTATACATCTGACAAAACATTAAAAATCCTTATTTCCAAAAAATGTTTAGTACACAAAACGTCCTGGTTACTTTTGTAACCTCTGTTCCCTGATGGAGGGAACGAGACGTTGTGTCGATGTAGTGACACTAGGGGTCGCCCGTGGGAGCCCCAAACACGTCTGATCTTTGAGAAAAGGCCAATGGGAATTGGCTAGTGGAATTTGCATGCCACTCCCCCAGACATACGGGTATAAAAGGAGCTGGCTTGCAACCACTCATTCAGGTTTTGTGCTGAGGAGCCGAGACCGGGTCCAGGCCATTTCAGCGGGTAGTTCAGAGTTGTGGCAGGAGGGACACAATGTCTCGTTCCCTCCATCAGGGAACGGAGGTTACGAAAGTGACCAGGACGTTCCCTATCTGTCACTCACTCAACGTTGTGTTTTACTAGATTTACTATCAGAAATAATCAATAATTAATTGTTATTAATTATTGAATAATTAAATAATAGAATTTAACTCATTAAATTCTATTCTCGGGGCACCACTCTTTGACAAGAGAAAAATGATAGTAAGTTACTGATCGAGTCTCATAAAAACAAATCTACCCTGAAGGGGAGAAACTAGTTAAATTATTGCTATACAAATCTAATAGTAATCTAATTATAGTTAGTTTCTAACACCAATAAAATAACAGTACTCTGAGGTAACTTGGGAGTTCTTGACGTGGCAGAGCCTGGCTTCAACACAATATTCAAACAAAAACAAACAGGAGTACTTATTATAATATAACAAGATTTATTATAATCAAGCAGTAATGAACACAGCCAATACTATCTGAATACAATCCAAAAAAATATCAAGGAAATCTTAAACTAACAGTGGAGCTATATGCTAGTGTGTGTGTGTGTGTGTGTGTGTGTGTGTCCGAGTGTGTGTGTGTGTGTGTGTGTGTGTGTGTCCAGATGCGGTAACAAAGGAATCAAAATGGAGGATCAGGTTCAAAATGGAGGGTTAGATCCAAAATGGAGCTGATACCACGTGAGGGTGGAAATGAGCGGACACACAAAGGAACTGATGAAACAGGCGGGAGAATTTGGTTCACCAGCCTGAGTCGAACATAAACCGCGGCACCGCTCACTCAGTGAATATCAGTGAAAGAGAGAGAGAATGAGAGCGAGAGAGAGAGGAAAAGTGCATGCAATTTAACTGAGGGTAACTGCTTGTAACAGCGGGACTGAATTACTAGTTCGGATCACTCAACAAAACAAACGTAACCCCAAAAAACTTTAATACAAATCTCCCAACTCAAAACAGCAAACAGCGAGCAGAGTTTAACACACAAATATACTCAAAACATCAGCATTTAGAATCAAAAATACGAATTAGTTGCGCAAGAAAAATCACAGTTTCTAAACTAAATCTGCCCAGATATCAAGCCTTACTTGGGAAATCCTGTGTGATTTCAGTAGGGTTGTCCGTTGGAATTCCTGTTGCATTGAGCGGTCAGGAGAAACGGTCTGGATGGTCCCTTGTCTTACGCTCGTCAGCGAAAAGACGCGTCTCTGCTTTATTCTTTGGATCCAGTGATGGAGAAGAATGCAGAAGGTAGTCAACACTGAATGAAAAAGAGGGAGAAGGGAAACTGGTCGCCTTTCCGTTTTTCAAAATAAATTCACTGTTGCTTTACAGTGAAACTGAACCGATTGTTAGAAGTATACTATAAGACTTTAACAAAGCTAAGTTAATCTTACTCTACTGTGGCCAAATGGTGAGGTTAGAAAAACGTGGTCTCTTTGTTCTCAGGGAAAACTCCTTCAGTACATGCACAGTAAAGATGTCCCTTAACAGCCATCCAGAGCTTAGCCCAGAGAGGCCGAACTACATCTGTCCACTGGTTTTATTGACAAGATAACGTCATCGGTCGTAGTTTTCGACCAATGGCGTTTGAGACTGTGTCCTTGGGTGGGACTTCGCATCCAGTTGTGAATTTGTGAAGGATCCTGGGAAACTGAGTTCAGTGTCTCTCCTTTGATTATAGAACAAAGGGCCATGCGGTCTCTGCTGCCTACACCCCCCCCCCCTCTTAAGGTTGGGGTTCCTGCCACAGTTCTTGAGAGCAACCCAAAAGTTGAACAGTTAAGTCCCTGAGGACAACCCGAAATTTGTACAGTCCATGTGTCCTGGGTTTGCATGAGCTTAGTTCCTGGAAGCATTAACAGTTCATAAAGGCTTTTGACACCTGGGCAGTCATAGTAGGTAACATCTGGGCAGATGAATTCTAACTAGGCTAACTAACATAATTTCTATGAAAACATAGCACTTCACATCGGTAAACACATCAAACATTGCAACAACCCTTTGTTATCCCTGAGTTTTCAATGATTATGAAAAGGAAAATGGGAAAGATTGTTGCAGTTAGTATAACTGTTCCTGGGCAGAGTTAGGAGCAGTTAGTGGTAGAGGGGTAGACAGGAGCTTGAAACGCTGTGGAATGAGTGTCATAGCATCCAGTCTAGTGTGTAGTGTTTGGATGTGTCTGTGCATGGCGTATGCGATACCTGCCGTGATGATCCAACCAGTAAGGAGGAGCCCAAGGGCAGTCAAACTGATGGGGTGTTCTTGATAAGCCGGTAATTTTCCTATACGATTGAGAAATGTAGTCGTGAGCCCAGTCGATTTGAGACTGAACTTTACTAATTTGGTCCCTTCAGCTAGAAGCTGTTGTTGAAGGGTGTCGTCAATAGAGAGGTTGTGGCCTCTGAATGCGTCCATCATCTCAATCTCTGAATCGTGTCTCTCTGGACTGAGATGGTGGAGGACAATGTTGGCTATATGTACAGTGGCCACTTGTGGGACCTTCAAGAACACCGTTTGGTTTGGGATTGTTAATTTAGTGTTTGTGTCATGACGGTCGTATGACATTAGGATCTCGGTGGCAGGGGTACTGACAAGCCATCGACTACCAGCTCTTTCTACCCTAGATTCTGTCCATTCGTCTTTAACAGACATACTAGCATGGCATTTTTGCTCTGGGGTGTCAGCCCTCAGACCGCACAGGTGGTCTGTTATATCTCTGATAAAGGGGTTGCTGGGGCAAACCCAATGTATGTCCTTGGTGTTCGTACACATGTTCAGATTGGGAATAAGGTAGAGAGAGGGGTCATCATCGTGGTAGGCGAGCACAGGTGGTGTTTAGATATGTACATGTACATTATTCTTCCAAAACCCAACGTTCAATATGGAGTTTCTCTATAATGGGTAAGTTAAGGATAAGTCCTATCTCTAGGTTCTGAGGATTTACATGGATGGGGATTGCACTGCCAAGGCTGTATGCCAGATGTATCTGAGAAGTTTGCACAACGGTGGTAGTGGCCGATCTAAGGATTTGTTCAACCATGTTTAGGGGAACTAGGTAGGATGGGATCTTTCCACCACTCAGGCTGTTAACTGACGTGCTAATTTCCCTCACAAGGTCATGCATTAGATCTCTAATCATTCGCACATATGTTATGTCTGATCTCACAACTTCTGACAAGGCATTCAGAGCATGCAAAGTGTTATTTATAATTGCAGAATGCATGTTTACAGTGAGTATGGTACCCTGTAGGGCTTTACCCAGATCCTGTAATTGTTCTTGTTGTAACAGGAGTTTCTCTTGGATTTCTGGCATTTCCTCATTAAGTTCACCCATTTGTCTTTGGAGTATACAGAGACTGACGGAGTTGGCAGCCGAAAGGCCGATAGAGAACAGGGAACCAATGGCCGATGCTGCTACTAGCAGGCCACCGAGGAACCGCTTTGGTTTATTCCCACTAGTTCTTCCTCTGTTACTAGGAATTTCTGCAGTTGTTCTAGGATGAGGACAGTTGTCAGTTTGGCATGTTCAGCTGTGTCCTGGGTTTGGGTTCCGCTTACCCTGCCCTCCGTCATCTGTGGAGGTAACTGGATGTGTTTGCGATACACATCCCAAGTGTCTAAATGAACGTATATTCTTTGGGTGTAGAGGTGGTAATGGGTGATTAAGAGCCCAGGGGTCACCTGTAGGACAATACCAGTTGGCGGGCTGGTTTCTACCACCTCATTGGCTTGTGTGAGCTGTAGGTTGAGGAAGATGCCAAGGATCCAAAGGAATTTCATCCTGAAACATACAAGAGTCTCGTTACCTTGTGTTTGCGGGAGAAGTCTTAAGGGTTAGTGCATGCTAATGTATGAGTAAAGCATGCTACACCCAACTACAAGAGACACTATTGTTGTGGGTCCGCTCCCCTTTGGAGTGGAGACTGTTCAAAGGGTTTAATCTGATTTGAATGGACCCATTTGTACATTGGTGTTTGGTTTGGCTTCGAGATCCGGATTCGGTAAGCTACCGGGGAGAGCTTCCCTATAATCTCAAAGGGGCCTGACCTGCTTGGTAGGAACTTTTTGGCGATTCCCACCAATTTAGCGAACTTGAAGTAGAGGACTTTATCGCCTACTTTATATCAGACGTTTTCCAATCGTAATAGGCCTTTTGTCCTTTGAAACTGGTTTCCAGGTTTGTTTGGGCGCAAGCAAACGTAGTTTGGAGGTGTTTGCGTAAATTGGTCACATACTGATGTGCAGTATATGCGGTTGCAACACTGATGTCTTCTGGATGGTACAGCAGATGCAGTGGGATAGTCATTTCCCTCCCAGTCATCATTTCAAAGGGTGTGACCCCCGTGGTGTCGTGCGGAGTAGACCTGATGGCCAACAGTACCAAAGAGTTTCACGTCCCAATCTTTGCCATTGCTGTTAACATACTTCTTGAGCATGCTGACAATGGTACGGTTGGTTCGCTCAACCTGACCTGATGACTGGGGGTGGTATGCAATGTGGAATTTGGCTTCCACACCCAACATTTCCCACATTGTTTTCATCACAGCCGCCGTGAAATGAGTGCCTCTGTCGATCGAGTCGATCGAGAGAGGTAGCCCCCAACGGCTGAACACATGGTTCATCAGCAAGAGGGCTGTGGTTTCAGCTGTGACATTGGGTGCTGGTAAAACTCCACCCACTTTGTGAAAGCACAGGTGACAGTGAGGAGGTATTTGTTGCCTCGTGCCGACTTGGGTACTGGTCCGATCCAATCCATCTGCAGATTGGACCAAGGAAACGTGATTCCCTTGATCTGCAGTGGAGCTCGATTCAGTGGCCGGGAAGGACGGAACTGACAACAGATCAAACAGCCCTTTACGTAGGCATTAGTGTCTTTAAGCATAAATGGCCAGTATGCAACCTGTTGGAGGGTGTGGTAGGTAGCTTTGTAGCCCCTGTGACCTCCAATGGGAGCATCGTGGGCATGTATTAGCATCAAACCCCTATGGTCAGTCGGAACGACCCACCGGGGTGGACATGGACCATCGGGAACATAGACCAACAGGCCTTTCTCAAGTTTCAGGTGTTGTTGTACCTGACAAAGAGCTTTTAGTTCTTTTGAGTCCTGTAAAGAGGATGGTAGGGCTCTGGATCACCAGGTCCCATTCTTGCATGGCACTCAAGTCTGTGTCGCCCGGTTGTCAACCCAGGTTCACAGTCTGAAAGCAGTTTTGGGGATTTTCCCAGTTCTCTCTTGCTTATCTACAGGTGAGAGCATTCACCGAGCAAGATAGTGGTTTAGGGAGCCACTCCTCCTTGAATTCCCATAGTGGGCCCTCTACTGCACCTCGCTTAGCTAAGCGATCAGCTTCATTGTTGCTCTCTTTGTCGGGGCCAAGAGTTTGTGAATGACCTTTGACCTTCTTCCAATACACAGTCATCCCTCTGTCAGTCACAAGTTGGTCACAAGCCAGAAAGAGTTCAGAGTGTTTGATCTCTATACCTCTGGCATTCTTCATGCCATTTTCTTTCCACGTGGGGAAGTGTGAGACGAAACTGTGGCGGGCGTAGTTAGAGTCGGAACAGACTACCAACTGCACAGTAGCCGACCTAGTGGTTTGTTGCAACACAATGAGTGCTGAGGCAATTTCTGTGTACTGGGCAGTCTTTGCACCAAGTTGGTAACTGTCTGGTGCATGAACGATGTAATTGACCCAGAATATGCCCACTCCAGCTAAGGTCTGGCTCTCATGGTGAAAAGAGCAGCCATCCATGTAAACCTTCGGGAGGTTTTGACAGACAGTTTCATCATAGTAATGATGATTTGAGGGAAGTGAAGGAGTGGTAATGAGGAAGGGTGGGAAACCTCTCTGTCCTTCGCAGTCACAATGTTGGCACTTGGCCAGGCCCTGACCCAAAGCCATCTTGTGGTTCTGAGCGTACCTGACTTCTATGTCATAGCCTTGTAGTGCCATCATCCACAAAGCGATGTGACTGTTGGACATATGTCCTTCTCTTAGCTGCTGGCTATTGAGGAAGGAGACAGGCTGGTGGCAAGTTTCAATGATTACCTTCTGACACCCGATGTAGCTGCAAAAGTGTTCCACAGCCCAGACTGTGGCTAGGAGGGCTCTCTCACAGTCTGAGAAATTCAGCTCTACACTGCTCAGAGGTTGGCTTGTGTAGGCAACGACTCGGTTCTCTTTGTCATACCTCTGTGTCAGGGCGGCGCTGAGGCAGTGGGAGGAGAAGCTCTCCTCTAAGTGAAACTCCTTATCCTTGTCTTGGTAGGCAAGGCAAGGGGCTGAACAGAGCTTTGCTTTCAGTTCTCTGAAATCCTGCTCTTGAGGGTCTCCCCATTCAAAGACCTTGTCTTTCCAGAGGAGCTCGGTAAAGGGCCTGGATATCTCCACATATCCTCGATGAACTGTCTGGAGTAGTTGCAGATGCCCAAGAAGCTCCTGAGTCCCGACACGTCGGTTGGGGCTTTGATGTTTTGGATGGCTTGAACTCTCCCTGCTTGGGGTTCAATGCCATTGGCACCCAACAATAAGCCCACGTACTCAACCTTGGTGTGGCACCACTGACCCTTGGAGAGGGCCAGCTTGGCTCCTGCGCTGGAAAGCTGGCTGAGCACGTATCGTATTTCGGTCAGATGTGCTTCAAATGTCTGACTTCGCATGAGGATGTCATCCACATAGATCAGGTTGCCGTGAGCAGCAGCATCACTCATGGCTTTGTACAAGAAGATATTAAACTCAGCTGGGGAGTTTGAATATCCGAACGGGGACCGGTTCCAAGTGAACTGTCAATTGCCAATAGAGAAAACCAGCTTGTACTGATCCACTGGGTCGACTGTCATTGTCCAAAACCCATTGGACACGTCTACGGTCAAAAAGAAAGAGGCTCTTTTCACTTTCGCAAGCTTCTGATCCAGGTGGATCATGGGCCACCGTGAAAGAGGGACCTGTTTGTTCAGTTGTCGATAGTCAATTGTCAAGTGCCACTTTCCATTTGGCTTCAACACCGGCCACAATGGTGAGTTGTATGTGGAGTTACACTCCCGAATAATGCGTTTCCTCAGCAACGTGTCAAGTATCTCTTGGATTGACTCGTAGGCGGCTAAAGGAATTCTGTACTGGCATATGAATGTGGGTGGTGCATTTGGGTCAGTTGGGATACGAACTGTATGGAGTTTGGTGATTCCACAGTCGTTGGAATCCCTTGAAAAGATCTGTTGGAATTCATGAAACAACTTCCACAATTCTTGTCTTTGACCCTCTGTTGTTAAGGCGTCTGCCTTAGTGAGTTGTTGTGCTATTTCATCCTCAAATCCCGGATAAGGTTCCTCTGGTGGGGAACCGGCTTCGTCACCAGTTGAAATCATGTCACCCGAGTGAGCAGCGAGGGTATACACAATCATGTCAGTTTCCATGCCCAAGGCAGTACAGCAGATTTCTTTATTGTGTAGCCCCTCATGACAAGTGACAGTGATCATTTTGTTTGGGAAGGTGAGAAGGAGGGGTTCGAGGTTCTCCCCCCTCATCAAGGATGGGGGCAGCTCTCCAATCATGGGCACTGTCAGCTCGAAGTCATGAAACGAGCCGTCGATCAGCAACCCTAATGGTCTACATGCTGTCACAAAAATTGGTATGTTTGTTAGGTTCTGGACAAGCAAGTAAGCTGAGCGGTTGTTGAGCTCAAGCAGAGGTGTACCACAGATGGTCAGGCTGAGTTCCCAGAAGTATGGCAAGCTTTGGAAGAATGCATGTGAACCCGGTATCATCTGTCCCTTGAGGATCATGAGGTGGACAGGGGCACCTGAAGTTCTAGCTGGGATAGTCAGGTCAAACTCGCTCACTGCCTGACACGCCTGAGTGATGGTCTGATCAGACAACATGTGTTCTGGATCAACCACTGCTGGATGGTTTTCAATGTTTGCATGAGATCATAGGACCTGGTTGATAGTGTCCAGCAGAGCACCTAACCTAACATGGATATCGGCCCCCACGAGGAGTGAGGGGTCAAGTTGGGGAATCACACTCATGAAGTGTGTAAACCTCTTCTTTCCAATTTTAATGGAAAGAGCACATATCCCAATAGCCTTGATGGGCCTCTGCGGTGACTCTGCAGAAAGAAGGCAGTGACTTTTGCGCACGAAAGACAGAGAGGAGCTGTTCTGACACAGCTTGTCGTACAAAGCTTGACTAATGGCAGACTTTTCAGACCAGAGTGCGACAAGCACATCAGATACCAAGATACCGTTAGCATGCACACCTCCAGCTATTCAGGGGCTGTACAAAGCTGGGTTTGAGTTTTCTAGTGAGCAAAGGAATGATTTGTGGGTGCTCATGGGTCCGCCAAGCTATGGTGTCGGTGGAGTCACAGATGACTCAAGAGGCTCAGAGCCAAGATGAGTCTGGATGTCTGGGTAATGACAAAGTGCCGACTCAAGAACAGTGTCACAAGTGGTCTCTCCTGACTCTTGGATATAAGTGACTCGGTCGTCTGAAGCGTGCTGGCTGTGGGCTAGACGGACCGGATTCGGGGTTGCGACCTGGGCCCACATGTGCCCGCGAAGGCAATTGATCAGCAGGGCCAGTCGGTCTAGCAGGTTGTGACCGATTAGAAGTTGTTCTGTGTCGAAAGCACAGATGTAAATGGGATGATTGAGGGTCATCTCCTGGAAGGTGATATCAAGCCAAGTGCGTTTTGTGATGGGGCTCTGTTTTGTGTGTAGCTGACAAGGCTCACATCACAGAGCTCTGTCTGCAGTGGTTTACCAAGAGAGAGCATTGCCCTGGTGACTTCTGTGAAAGTCTCCTCGCACATTAGGCTGATTTCAGACCCAGTGTCCAGTAACGCATGGATGTCTATACACCTTCCTACCGACACTGAGGTGTATATGCGTCTGGCATTACCCTTGTGGACAAGGTCTCCCAAGAATTGAAAGAGCGGAGCATGGGTATTGGTCATGACTGCCACTGGGTGTGTCTGGATCTTCTCTGTGTTGTTCTTCCAGCCTACAAAGTAGACTTTGGGGGGAGAGGGAGGGGAGTGTATGGCCTAGTCATGCTGACAGACTGTCACCATCAGGTTTTTTGTGGCCATCGTCTGACCCTTCGATGTGCTTTGTCACATCTGCTAGGCTTTTCTGGATGAGGCTGAGCTGACGCTTCAGATCATTCTTTCCGGGAGGCTCCGAATGATTCCCTTTATTTCCATTCCACTGTCTAGGGCTTTTCACAAACCCGACATTCCTTTCCTTTGGAAAGGGATTCTGTTTTTTCTGACCCTGAGAGGGACCCTTGCGGTCATTCCCTTGGTTTTTCCAACCCCCCTGTAGGTGGTTGGGCAAGCGTTTTGGGGCTGCCGCTTCGCAGCTTACTCTAGGTTGAGGTATTTCATAGCCCTCAAACCCTAAGTCTGCCCTCTCTGAAGACTGGATGTCTAGGATTCTGACATCATCTTCTGGTTTATCAGTCAGACGCACGACTGTTTCCCAAGTCATTTGGGCCATCTTTCTAATTCCCTGCATGGTCGGTCTACTCTGTTTACATATCAGTGTAACGTGGGTTCGCACGCAGGGGTGGAGTTTATGGAGGAAGAGAGATCTGAAACCTCGCTCTTCTTCCAGACCTGGCTCATTACTTCCTTGGAAGTATGCATTCCTTAAACGCCTATAGTACTCCCTAGGAGGCTCCAACCACTTCTGTTGGATGCGGATGGCACTGAGGGTTGCTGATGTTTCATCAGTATATGGCGAGTACTCCTCGCACAGAACCCTGTAAAGCCTCGGGTAGCTGTCACGAATGCGTGGCGGTTGAGTCTCAACGAAAGCGTGGAAGCTTCTGGAAGTTGTTTTCCAGATGAGTTTCAACTTCTCACGTGCCTATTATCAGTTCATAAACATGACTTGTAAGGCGAATGCTAGAATTACATAACCAACTGTATTTGCAAGCTTGTTCAAATGCAATGAAATTGTGTGGTAACTCAGCTGTTAGAGCGTTGCACTTCCGATGCAAAGGACCATGGTACGAGTCCCGAAGAGCAAGCAATTTGCTACTTGAGCCAAAAGTGTCACTGAAGCACCACAAAATTGTGTGGTTGCTTAAGCAATTGCATTTTCCATGTCACTTTTGCTTGTAATACACTATCGGTTAGGTTTAGTTTTAAGGTTTAGAGTAGGGGAGTCATTTTTCTCTATTTTTTAAACTTGATAGAGCATTAACCTTAAACCTTAAAACAAAATTTAACTCTATTTTAGTGCCACGCAGTGGACATTTCACCTTGACACTGCCACAATATGTGTCATGAACCTCTTAATCTTATTTGGCAATAGCCGCAGTCATGCAATTTTCATGAGATCAGGCTCGATATCCCACAATCTCCCCCTCTGCCAGCTCTGACATCTCATTCATGTTCAGATAAATAATTGTGCATCATTGTAGCACATCAAGTTTGATGCCACTGACCACAAAGCGGCATTTGTTCTTAAGTGTGTCTTAACCAAGATGCGTGTGTGATGCACCAATTTGAATATGCAGAATAGAGAGCAAGACTTTAGAGCTGCAGTAATGGCCAAGATGTTTTATGATTAATGACTTAAATTTCTGTTTCTCACACAAAATTATTGCATGGCTAAAGAAGACTTGGATTTGGAGCACAATTCACATGGACAACTGTAATGTTGCTTTTATGTTGCTCTTTTCATCCCTTAGGAGTTTGACAGTTGTGGGCACTTTAACTTGTTGAATGGAAAAGAGCTGTGTAAAGTTTCTTCAAAGTATTTTGGGTGAACTGTTCCTTCAATGTGTAGTCTAGTAATGTCAGACTACAGAAGGAAATGGATCCAACCAAGATGGAATAACTTGTCCAGTACAGTCAGGCTCTGTGACTATGCAGAGAGCAGTGATGCTGTGAAAGAACCACCCTTAGCCTCCAGCACTTGAATAAACTCCACTTACTATTCCATACAGAAAGCTCCACTGGACACAGAATGAAGCTATTCTCCCAAGCGTGCTATGACAACACATAGGAACAGTGGTTGTGGGGTGTATTAACTGTGAGATATCTAACAGTCCAAAGACAAGGTCTTGGGAGATTTGATACTGTATACAGTAAGGGTATGTGATTTAAATTACAAATTTTTCAGATGTAGAAGACCAAAGAGGACATGAAACAGAGCAGTGGATGACTTTGCTTTAGAAGTAGAATGAAAGCTTTGGTCTTTTTAAGTGTTAAGCTCAATAAATTAGGCTGAATTCTGCATAATAAGAGAATACGAATGGGGTGAAACAGACAGTAAACCTCAGTGGAGGATGACAAGTTCAAAAGGAAACAACTAATTGAAGAAATGAGGGAGCAGTTTGGATCTTATCCTTCTGAAAGTCCATGACAAAGCTTTGGGAATCTATGTAAACCTAATTAAGGCAACAAAGAAAACATTTGTTTCAAATTATCCCTATCAAATTGTCAGTAATCATGGAAGAGGATGCCATAGTTAGATTTCTGCCATTCTAATAATCATAGATTGTCATTTAATGTTTACATAATGGAATGACATCCTTTAACAGACCAAATTCATTTTAAGCAGCTGACGACAGGCTACTCATGCTGAACACTGTGTCATTTACATATAAAAGGTATAAATAACTTGCCAGTTAGTCAACTACACTTCTGGATGAATAATCAAGTTAAAATATCTGATAAAAAACAACAACATCTGAAGTACTGAAAAACTAAGTATTTAGTTTGTGCCTGAAGGTTGGGAAGACTGGGATTCGGCTGTTCTCGCATGCTGGGGAAGTTGATTCCAAAATGTGGGTGTTGTGAGAGCCTTCCTAGCTTGTTGAAGGGGATAATGGGATAACGGTTAATGGTTTTCAGAGGATGGAAAGGAGAGAATTATCTGTATCTTCTGCATAAAAATTCTGAAGAAAAAAGAAATCTCTGAGAGATGATAACTTTACAAAGTGGTTAGGCATAAAAATAAAATAAAAAAGGTCTCAGTACTGAACCCTGGGGAACATCAGCTGGTAGTAGGTGTGGAAATGAAATCTGGTACGTTCTGTTCTTACGTAAATAATAATAAAAAAGTTTTATTTAGAAACGTTTCTTTGCTGCTTGCATTTGCTTTTTCAAAGTATATTTTTTCCCAACTCTGCTTATCGTTTATATATACATTATATACATATATATATATATATCCCATATATATATATATATATATATATATATATATATATATATATATATATATATATGTGTGTGTGTGTGTGTGTGTGTGTGTGTGTGTGTGTGTGTGTGTGTGTTTGGGGGGGGGGGGGATAATTATTCTAATTACAGTAGTAAAATCCATGAAAGCACACTTAATGAAATTTTTTCACTTTTACAGCCCAAGTGTAACAGCACTTCATAATTTATCACTTATTTTATGTTGTTCTTTATATCCCAGTACATTTACATTTAACTGTTCCTTTGTGTCCTGGAAATTGAACCCATGACGTAAGTTTTTCTAGTGCCAAGCGCTAATAGTTGGACTACAGGAATATTTAATTATTACATTGATCAGAATTTCTTATAACCATTAAGTGTGGAGGTTTGTGGTTGTTGGGAGGCATGAGAAGTCTTCAGTGACTCACTATTTGTGGTTGGGTTGAGGTTAAAAGTGCAGGACAATCAGGAAGGTGGGCAGCTTCAGGCTCAAGCACCCTCACTGCCCAGGAGATACAGAGTGGGCTACTGGGAGGCATGCCTGCTAATGTAGAAGCTGTGGGAGTGGATATCCCCGAGGAACATTGTTCATAGCGATTGACTTTTGGATGAAGTGTAACTGTTAATGAACATATTAGTTACTGAAAAACTATTATGCGACTAGCAAACTTGATCTTTATTTTGTACAAGTTTGATACAGACTGTATACATGCATTTCAATGACCAAAACTGCAAACATTTTGTGGCATAAATGAATGCCTAAGGCAGAACTAATGAACCAAAGAGCTAATGCAGCTTCATAATGAAAGCACAGAGTGTGCCACTCATCCGAAACAAAACAACCCCAAGAACAAATTAAACACAATGTCCTTCCTCAACCTAAAGCCATTTCATTTCTTGTTTACCTCTGTGTCTATGCACTCAATAACCAAACACCCACTATCTGATTCAGGGGTGGATGACTGCATGATAGCACTCATACATGCTCTAGAGACAGCAGCATTTTTATTACTGTACATGACCACAGGATGAACTGAACTCTTAATGTAACAGGCATAAAGCAGAGGCTTGTCAGGCAGTTAAGAAAATGAAATTCAGTTCAACCACATAGGATCTGGCTCATTGCATTCAGAGGAGAAGTGACTGACTGCTATCTAGGCATACATCACTTTATAAGACCCCTGTTCTGGAAGATA
Source organism: Myxocyprinus asiaticus (assembly GCF_019703515.2). Taxonomy (NCBI): domain Eukaryota; kingdom Metazoa; phylum Chordata; class Actinopteri; order Cypriniformes; family Catostomidae; genus Myxocyprinus; species Myxocyprinus asiaticus. Next base: position 7,870,676 of record NC_059356.1, on the reverse strand, counting down.
CCTAATATCAATAAAACCAGCTGTACACACAAAGACTTCTATGTTGCATTTATTTCTAATTTAATATAGTTGAATTGAAACAATTAACATAAATTTCAGAATTTGTTTGTATTTGGAATGTGCCCCTTTTCCTTTATAAGGACAGTATGCACTTGGGCTAATATCACAAATTTGCTTTAAATGTAACTACTGACCTAGAAATAGAGCAGAATCTTAAATGTTTCTTATTAAATGTCATAGCATTTCCTTGTATTTTATTTTATTTATTTTTTTTCAAAATCCTAACACATTGTTAATTTCCAAGTTTAAATTAGAATTTGAATCCCAGATTTTCAATGTGGACTTTTGAAATCCACTGCAAATCTGATTTGTTTTACAAATCCCATCTTTAAGACTGACTGTCCGCACTGTCATTCTATGCAATGGAATCGAATCCATTTATTCAGACAATGTTGTCAGTATCTTGTGAATGTACACTGGTTGCCATGGCAAGTACATAATAGCTGTAACTGTGGAAACTGCTCACTAGTAAACCATATATAACAATTTGAATACAATATTTGAGCGTGAAGGAGTGAATTTGGTAATGGCTAAACACTACTGTAATTTGTGTGCCAGAAAAATCAGATTTTTACTGCCTGTCTAAACAAAGCCAAAACTAGTTTCTTTGTCCTTCTTTAAAAGTAAATTTCAAACTAGTATCAAAATAAAAAAACACATTTGCAAAAGCAAATCTATAAAAACCTTTTGAGCAACCCAAGTGCCTGGTACCTTTCTTGCTGTTCGTTGTCCTAGGTTAAATCTGTATTTTTTGACAGTATTTATTTTCTCGATCTTTTCTCATCACTTTTGAAATGATCTAAACATTCAGTTGTTTAATAAAAATTCAAATTCAATTCATTAAAAGTCTGTGATAAGACCCTGCCGTTTCCCAGTGTTATGTTCTGCAGCTATGCACCCAGACACATAATCTTTTATTAATCTCTACTTCTACTCCTCCAATCATCTCCAACCCCCCAGTCAAAACAAAGTACACAAACAACCCCAATTCTGTCTGCAGCCACATCTCCAACTCTCACAGGGGAATCTAAGGGATTGCCTTGCTGTCAGAACATGGCTCCTACTCTCTGAGCAGTTTCAGGAGAAAACTTAGGAGAAAGTTTTGTGAGGTTATGTAAGGAGTGCATCTCTGTAGATGAAGGCACCTTTTTACAATATTACATTTAAACAGAATGCTTCATGCTGCTTTTGTCACAGACCTTCAATTCAGTCATAACAACTCTCGGAAAGATTTAGTATGTTAATGTGGGTGTGACACATTGATAGGATATTGATTGTGGCAGACTAGATCTGCTAGATCTGCAGAGCAAGTACGGAGACTTGATCCAAGTGTATTTAAATCCCAGAAGTGTAAGCCTTTCTTTCTTCTGCTGAACACAAATGCAGATATTTAAAAGAATATCTCAGCTCTGTAGGTCAATACAATACAAGCGAATGGTGGCCAGAACTTTGAAGCTCCAAAAATGTATCCATTATACTCCAGTGGTTTAATCAATGTCTTCTGAAATGATCCAGTTGGTTTTGGGTGAGAACAGACCAAAATATAAAAAGATTTCACTGTACATCTTGCCATTGCAGTCTCTAAGCATGATCATGATTTCAAGCTCGATTACACTTCAGAGTGCTTGACGTGTGTGCAGATGTGCATCTTAGATGGCGTTAGGGTGAGTAAATGATGAGAGGATTTTCATTTTTAGGTGATATAACTGTTTAAGAAGCTGGATTCAGCCCCGTCTTTTACAGCATGTTGTGTCTCGTGAGTGCTCACTCTGAAGGAAATTGACCTTATTTGGCTGCAGTGGGTCCGGAGGTGTCGTGATCATACTGTCACCATCGCTTTAGTTGAGCCATGATATGGCATTTACATTGCATTTAACGATGTCAACTCTGACTTTGGTTAATCTTTTCCACTGACTATTTTCACAACATTCTCCATTTTAAAGCATGGCTAGAGACCAGTAACGCTCCTGTTGGATGTCTGTTAGAAGGTAAAAGTGTTGCAAAACTCGAGAGCTTATAGATTTGAATTTGAGAACGTGTACAATAAACATTTTTACAATCAAGTCAATACACATTATGCAAGTAAAAGTTTCCTTTTGCTTCGTTCCGTGTATTGTGTGTCCAAAGATGAGATCCAGGTACTCCATTTTCATTTCATGCCTCTTTTAATATCCTTTCTGTTAGGGCTGCACAATTTGGACAAAAAGTCATATTGCAATTATTTTGAAAAATATTGTTATTGTGATTTGAACTGCGATATGATAAACAAAAAACTAGCAAGTGATTCCTTTTAACCAAAATTTGATAATGTTTGCACATGTTCTATTACAAATAAAAGACTTGGGCTACTGAGGGATCACACTTGAGTCTTCAAAAAAAAGTTTTTTCTCTTCTGCCACAAATAAATATATAAATAAATAAATAAATAAATAAAACAGTGAAGAAAAACAAAAAACAACAAAACAAAAAAAAACACAGAATTGTACCTGTCCATTGTGTACCTGTTTTTGTTCACTTTGTGATAGGGTCTCAGCCCACTATTCATCATCATTATTTTTTGAAACCCAGCCAACTTGAATATAAGTGATGATCTCATCAGGATTTTTAGAGCTCATACCGTTCACAGATTTTCTTTTCATCTGATCAGCCAATACAGATCCTGATCATTTATCCTTTTATCATCAGCTCGGTCAAAACTGGTGATGTCCCTGTTGGTAATACCATAGTTGTTGCCTAGTTTTTGCTGACAAAAATATTGAAGGCTGGTTAAATGATAATTAAATAAATAAACACAAAAATATTTATTTTCACAATTAAATATTTTAACAGGCCTTAAAAACAAGTAGGCTTACACAAAATATTATCTACTTTATATTAGGATAGATAGACCTATAAAGAACGAGTTGAACTAATAACCCATTGGTGTAATTAAACTTAATGTGAAAATTTCAGTTATTTATTCTTTGTCATAATTTCATTTAATTATTTTTATTTATATATTTTAAATGATATTTTACATAATGATGCATTATATTATAGTATCTAAATATTGTATATCTATTTAATTTATTTATCTATGTTCCTTGACTTTTCATTTTGTTGGATGTTGGTAATATTAGTTCCTCATTCACTTGTTCCCACTGGGGCTGTAATGAACGGTACAGGTTCTCTTGGGAGGTAAACAGATGACAGGAGAGCTGAGAAATATGGCATGTTTTTGGACTCTACAGGTGATACTGTTAATGCAGTTTGCTCTGGAGTCATTTAATTAAGATGCTTGTATTAAACCTCATCTGTATCCCGCATTATTCTTATGATACCTGAGACTGAGAGGCTGCCATCGTGGATGGATAAAAGGCTGCTTGCTACATGCAGGATGCACCAGTTTCCCTTTGTCTAAATATAATGCGCTAATTGCACATAACAAAAGGAACCGAACTCGTAGCACATCTGTTGCTCTGAGCAAGAGATGGAGTTGTGGAGCTTAGAACCGCTCTGAAAACACTGTAATAATGCACTAACACAAACAGGACAGAGCAGGGTATATACACTATTGAAGAGCAGCACGCAAAGTCTATTTATTTATTTAATTAAATCGCAGCCCTTTGCGGCTTAATAGTCACACAAGGTCATATCATGATTTCGATTTTATTTCGATTTATCGTGCAGCCCTATTTTATGTTTAGTGAGCTTGTGATCAAAAAGATAAAAATAAACATTATTTCTAATCATGCATTGCACGGATGAGGGAAAAACAACTGTGCAACTTCTCTCGTTAATGTAAATACTGTCATATATGAACATACATACAGTATACAATTATAGTTTGTATACTTGAGCATACACTGTATGTGTATTTCTGTATGTGTATGTATTTTTTTTTTCACATCAATCTACACTCCATACCCCCATAATGACAAAGCAAAAACCAGATTTTTGATAACTTTGCAAATTTATTAATAATAATAATAATAAAAAAAAAACTGAAATATCACACTTTTATCACACATAAGTATTCAGACCCTTTGCTATGACACTTGATATTTAGTTCTGGTGCATCCCATTTCTCTGGATCATCTTTGAGATGTTTCTACACTTTGATTGGAGTCCACCTGTGGCAAATTCAATTGATTGGTCATAATTTGGAAAGGCACACACCTGTCTATATAAGGTCTTACAGCTGAAAATGCATATCAGAGCAAAAACCAAGCCATGAGGTCAAAGGAACTGCCTGCAGAGCTCAGAGACAGGACTGTGTCAAGGCACAGATCTGGGGAAGGCTACAGAAGCTTCTCCTCAGTGCAAGACACATTAAATACTGCTTGGAATTTGCAAAAAAGCACCTAAAGGACTCTCAGATTGTGAGAAACAAGATTCTCTGGTCTGATGAAACGGAAATTGAACTGTTTGGCCTCATTTCCAAGCATCATGTCTGGAGGAAACCAGACACCGCTCATCACCTGCGCAATACCATCCCGACGGTGAAGCATGGTGGTGGTAGCATCATACTGTGGTGGTGTTTTTCAGCGGCAGGGACTGCGGGACTGGTCAGGGTTGAAGGAAAGCTGAACACAGCAAAAAACAGAGATATCCTTAAAGAAAACCTGGTCCAGAGCGTTGAGAAAAAAAAAAAAAAAAAATATAGTATTTGCCTGGTACAGCCAGGCAAATACTACCTGGCTGTACCTGGCCTGCTACCTCAGTACCTCCCTGCTAGCAAGGGTGGTTTGTTTTTCTGTCTTTTTGGGAGGGTTGGGCTTAAGCTTTGAATGTTTAAATATAGTTTAAGTGGAACAAATTGTAACACTCCTTCTTCTAATGCACAAGTTTTATTTTTCATTATTCTATTTATTTTGTACTTTTATAATTGTAATTATAATTGTTTTTATTTTGTAACTGATTGTGACCAAATACCTTTTGTTTTTTATCAGCATACAAAAAAATATGACCTATGCAAAAGTGCATTCTGTTTACTGCTTAGTGCTTAATACACTAAAGGAAGCTGTACTGTACCAACTACCTCAGGGGGACTAAATGCTGCTAGGTGGAACAAACTGTAATTTGCACTACTGTCTGTTCAAAAGAAAAGAAAAGAAACCTAGCATTTGGGATTTGTTACTTTTTCCTGTTGTACCAAACTCGTATCGAACCGTGACCCCAAAACCGAGGTATGTACCAAACCGTGACTTCTGTGTACCGTTACACCCCTAATATATATATATATATATATATATATATATATATATATATATATATATATATATACACACACATATATTCTTATAACTTTTACCAAAGTTTAACCAAGTCAAACCTACACCTTTCAAGGTCTCAACAGAGTTTCATGTCTCACAATCAGAAATGAGACAGGGTTGTGTTTATGGAGCAGATATATAGATCTGGGGCTGGTTGCATCAGCTATACATACTTTAGAACTTAGCCTAGTTGTGGCGTAAATGGGCACTAAGTCACAATTTACGCTCTACTAAATATTTGAGCATTGCACCATTAAACTTAGGTAGGACGTAACCCTACGTATAAACTAAATATTTACAGAAGACTCCGACCAGGAGTAAAGGATGGAATAAAAAAGCAGAATGATATTTAATGACATCAGTGAGCTCATGTTTTGCGTGACAGTCTTCAGTCCTTTTGACATATGTGATGGTGTTGGCATTTACACTTGTTTACATTTACAAGAGAGAAACAAAAAGTACTTTTAAGGGGCTCTTCAGCATGAAAGCGTTCTAACGGTGCATTTTTCAGGGTGCGTTGCCCGGTGTCGAGTTTCAACACATTCAAAATATATATATAGGATATTAAAATGAATAAATGTCTATTTTTCCAGCCTGTTGTATTAGTATTTATTTATCACCCCTTATTTATTTTAGATACAGTTCCTATATATTGTTATTTACACAGGGCAAATATACTATTTATTAAATCTACTTTTATTACGTATCGTGTTTTAATGGGGATATAATTTATTACAGCTGACAGTTACGTGAGCATACAAGGTTTGAACATTAACCATAGCGAGATAAGCTGAAATTCACAGCTTTTTAACACTTCTGTGTACAAATTTGAAGGCTGTTTATTGGATAAATTCAGGTCAATGTCATATTATGCCACTACGCATTACTTTACATAGAGCTTATGACCTACTAGTTAAGTCTTGCCTTAAGAACAGGTGGTGCAACCGAATTAAGCACTGACTTAATTACAAACTAACTAGTAGTTACTAAGACCTTAGTGTGAATTTTATGTCCCAACTTACGTGAGAACTTACGCACAGCTGGTGCAACCCTACCCAGGCTTCTAGGTACATGAAATCCTTTACACACGTGCACATCATTACTAAATGGTCCTAAATACAAATTGTTCTAATACTAATACTAAAAATAAAAATAAAAGTAATTGTTCTAAATAGCAGGCCAGACGTGCAGCACAGATACAGCATAAAGTCACAGGGATTTAAATGACTTGTAATCAAATGAAATGAGCCCTGGTTTCAACATACAGCCTTTTTTGAAAAATATAATTTAAGAAGAATAGCACAGCTGAATTAGAATAAAATAAAATCAGCACAAAATGAACAAACGTGACTGAGTTTCAGGGGGCCAGTGGCTGAAATGAAGCTGAGTATGTTTTTATTGGGAATGATGAATGAGACACTGTGACTGTGTCTGGAATAAGAAAAATAATTGAGCTGCTGAATCCTTAAAAAGACATTTGCACTCTGCGATTGACTCTCAAGGCTACTTGAGTTACTTAAATATTGATTTTTGGAGGGGAGCTTTGTTGTGTTGTGAACTTTGATTAAACACGAGACTTGTTCACTGAATTCTTAAGCCATCTGACTGTGAGTGATGTCTTTACTCTGTAGATAAGGAGAGTCAACACCCTCAAGTTCATTCATCAGCAATCCTGATAAAAAATACCCACACATTTGGCAGCCTACTCTCATTACAAACACACATTAGAATGTAAGTTCACTTAGACCTTTAAAAAGTTGAAATATCACAGCATCTTTTGAAATAAAAGAGTTTGATGCACTTTGTTGATGTACTCTAACATTCTCAACGCAAAACTGACTAATATCTGAAGTAATCAGTATTAAAAAAAACATTTTCTGACTGACATCAAATCAAATCACTTTTATTGTCACACAACCATATACACAAGTGCAATAGTGTGTGAAATTCTTGGGTGCAGTTCCGAGCAACATAGCAGTCGTGACAGTGATGAGACATATACCAATCTACAATAAATATCAAATTTACACAACACAATATAAAATCTAATATACACATAATTACACACAACACAATATACAAATAATAACATACAATGTACATTGTATTGATAGTCAGTTGCCAGTGTGTTGTTAAGAGAATATAATTTATGACAGTCCAGTGTGAGATAATAAGATTAATAAAGTGCAGTGCTGATGTATTTTGATCGTGAGAGATCAAGAGTTCAAAAGTCTGATTGCTTGGGGGAAGAAGCTGTCATGAAGTCAGCTGGTGCGGGTCCTGATGCTGCGATACCGATGTGTCTGGCAGTTCGCACCACTCTTTGCAGGGCTTTGCGGTTGTGGGCAGTGCTATTGCCGTACCAGGCGGAGATGCAGCCAGTCAGGATGCTCTCTACAGTGCTGGTGTAAAACCATGTGAGGATGTGGGGGTTCATTCCAAAGTTCCTCAGCTGTCTCAGGAAGAAGAGGCGCTGATGAGCCTTCTTCACAATGGCCTCAGTGTGGACAGACCATGTGAGTTCCTCAGTGATGTGAACACCCAGGAACTTGAAGCTGCTGACTCTCTCCACTGGTGCTCCATTGATGGAGATGGGGCTGTGTTCTCTTTCTCTTCTCCTGAAGTCCACCACAAGCTCCTTTGTCTTACTGACATTGAGGGAGAGGTTGTGCTCCTGACACCAGTGTGTCAGAGTGTGCACCTCCTCTCTGTAGGCTGTTTCATCATTGTCAGTGATCAGACCTACCACCATCATATCATCAGCAAACTTAATGATTGCATTGGAGTTATGTGTTGCCACACAGTCATGTGTGTACAGGGAATACAGGAGTGGGCTAAGAACACAGCCCTGTGGGGCTCCAGTGTTGAGGGTGAGTGATGAGGAGATGTTACTGCCCATTCTAACCACTTGGCGTCTGCTTGACAGGAAGTCCAGGATCCAGCTGCACAGCGAGCTGTTTAAGCCCAGAGCCCGGAGTTTCTCATCTAGCTTGGAGGGCACTATGGTGTTGAATGCTGAGCTTTTGTCTGCAAACAGCATTCTCACATAAGTGTTCTTTTTTCCAGGTGGGAGAGAGCAGTGTGTATTGTAGATGCAATGGCATCATCAGTGGAGCGGTTGTTTGCGGTAAGCAAACTGCAATGGGTCCAGTGATGGAGGCAGCACAGAGCAGATGTAATCTCTGATTAGTCTCTCAAAGCATTTGCTGATGATGGGGGTCAGAGCAACAGGACGCCAGTCATTTAAGCAAGTGATTTTGGATTGCTTTGGTACAGGCACAATGGTGGACATTTTAAGACATGTGGGGACTACAGACAAAGAGAGGGAAAGGTTGAAAATGTCCGTAAAAACACCAGCCAGTTGGTTCGCGTACACTCTGTTGATGATTATGATTACTCTCATGATATGTCATGATGGCCCTTCTCCCTCTGTCTGTCTTCTGTCAGTGTGTGAGTTTGTGTTTCCCTATTTCTTCCTCTCCTGTCTCACAGGTGCTGCTCAGCAGCCGCAATCAGCGGTTGCACTGCTCGTTAGCAGACCTGCTGCACCTGTTTCCCCATACCTCCCTCTCTATTTAGGCTCTCCTTTGTCTCATGTTCCCTGCCAGTTTGTTTAGTGTGTTGGAGTGCATATGCCTTGCACCTCAGTTGGTCTGTTTGTTCCCTTCTTCCCTTTATCGATCGGTTTGTTCATTGTTTTGGTTCTAGCTTTTTCTCCATCATGAGGGTCTTTCTTTTGTATTTAATACATGCTATTTTCTCCCTTGTGAGTGTCTTTGAGTTGTATTTTTTTTTTTTTTTTTTTTTTTTTAATAAAGCCATTTGTTCATTGCCTTGCTGTGTTTGGGTCCTTCCCTTACAAACCCCTGACAATTACAAAATCCTCACACAGTGTAGCAAAAACAAATATAGTGTGTTCTGTACAGCTGTTTTTTTTTTTGTTTGTTTTTTTTTTTTGACAAGAGTGTAATCTGATTACAAAGTTATAAATGACTGTACCTAATTACTTTTAAAGTCAACAAATAGTTCAAAACATTGCATTTTACATTCCTGTAATCAGATTACAGTTACGAACTTTCATTTAAGGTACTTACTTTAAAGTACATTACTTGGGTTACACAGTTCTAAAATAATATAATTTATGTCTATTATATGGTGATCTGGAGTACTCGATTCTGATTGGTCGATGGCACCATCTAGCTGTCTGGTATCTCTGAGTAACATCCGCACATCCGGGTATTGCAAGTCATCTTTCCTGCTTCTCAGATCATTGTGCGATCCCTACAAGTAAGCTAATAGAATAATTTGAACTCATTAATGTTTCAAGTCCATTTATTTATTTACAAGTAGCCTTGTATTAGGCTGGATAATGAGGAGGTAACTAGATTCACAACTTTGGAGTGCCACCTGCACCGCATTGACACACTCTTCAGTATTACTTACAGTAAATGTTATATCACCCCCTTGTGGTCTCTCAAAGCTATAAGACCAGACTACATTAAACGGAAGGCCAACTGACAGTAAATTGGAAAGCACACAAATAAGGCTTCTAATTTAAATGTCAGCTAATGTTGATATTGATGCTCAAAAACATCTTGAGAAAATAAAATTCCCTTCCATAATCGATGTATCAATATTTTATGACATTCCTGTGATAAGTGTTTTAGAAATTAAATTACAGTAAATAGTAATGTGATTACTTTTTGATTAAGTAATCAGTAAAGTATCTGTTTACAATTTTATACAATTAGTCATTTATAGTGGATTACTTTTTTGAGTAACTTACCCAACACCTGCGGTCTGCATTCTCGTGGTATCATATTTATCAGATTTACTCACCCATAAATGATATGTAAAAACAAACCAAACTGTGGTTGGTCGCTTTACATGTTGTTCAACAATCTCTTCCTTTCTAAGTGAGTGGTTCTTAGTCAGAATAATATATAAAATGGACCAGACTTTATGCCTATAGTCAAAAATCTGGCTAAACGAGACTAAATAACAAAGCTCATAGAAAGGGGGGAAAGAGTAAAACTAGTCTAAAAAGATTCCCAAATTGGAAAAATCTGTCATCATTTACAATAGCTCACCTTTGCACATTCATGAGTACATGAGAGGAGCTTTTTCACTTGTTAAGATTTTCACTGTAAAGTAACTTAAATTTCGGTTTCTCACCAAAACTATTGTTTTCCTTCAGAAGACTATGAGGAATATGATGAATGAGTCACAGGGACTACTTTTATTACACTTTTTGGTCTTAAAGCTTTAAAGGAATAAAGTAAACTGCCATAGTGTGGAAATCAACAGGCATGACATCCTTTAAAATTTCTCCTTTTGTGTTCAGCAGAAGAAAGAAAGTCATATGGGTTTGGAACGACACAAGGTTAAGTAAATACTGGTAGAATTACAATTTTGGGTGAATTATTCTTTTAAGGTGATGATACTGATATGATACTAATAGACCTTTTTCACGGACTGTGATGACGCATTTCAGCCTTATTTAGCAGTGAAAGTCTAGCAAACTTTTTTATATTAGAAATTTTTAAAATATTGAGTGTAAATTAAAAACATCATGCTTTGTGTTATATTACTCTGGAATTAGTTCTAAAAATGAGTTACCACAGCTGCGAGGGGGTTTCTATTACAGCTGCTGAGAGAGTGACAGTACATTTGGCATTTTCTTTCATCTAATTGTCGTAATCCACTGCTCTCTATTTTTTTCCTCTTCTGGAAAGTCACTGAAAAGTAATAGTGGATTTTTTCACTTGCAGTTGGAGCAAATGGGTAAGTGAAAATAATATTTGCTGTGGTCTGCCATTCACTGCTGTTGAAGTTTACCCTGCAATCTTTTACTTCCGTGTTCCAAAACCCGGATGGTGAAAAAGGTCTATAGTTGGAGTCAGAAGTGGGGCAGTCAAACTGTAACATCAGTATTCCATTACCAGAAAATTATACAGATCATTGCAAAATGTGCTGCAGTTCACCTGGTATAATCAATCTTCTCTTCATGTGGATTAAACAGAATCAAAACCAAACAAATCTAGGTGAAACGGCTGAGAGAGGATGGCTGATTGGTTGGATTGAGAACACAGTGGTAAAACTCTGTTTGGAGTGAATGTGACTGAGTTACCAGGATTACTGACACAGGTGGGAATGAGGTCTCACAACACACGAAACAGCAGAGAGGATATGCTCCAGCATACAGGGGCCCAAAAAAGTCACACTTAAATATGTGTGAATGTCTTTGCATTAAGTAGCAACATATCAAACTATGTGGCATTTATTTTAAAGATAGCACAAGCACAATTTTTCAAATAAAACATTGGGCAGAAAGTATTTTTTTTTTTTTTTTTTTTTAAGTTTTGAATAATAAAATAATAGATATTTTTCAAAATCAAGACAAAAAATATTTGGACACTTTCTGGTTGTTAAACGTTAGTGGAACATGTCCATAGTTTAATGTGATGAACGGCCTGTGGTTACTGACTTCATACATCCACAAACAATCACCTTAACACCTGTTGATTAAAAGTCATTGCGAAAATGCCTCAGATAAGTCAACAGAAGGTGTAGTATAATTTGTTTCAGATGCCACTTGGTTTGATATTTTATCTCATGCAATTACATTTATATTTATTTTAAAGTTAGGCTTTAGTGTCCAGTGCTTTGGGAAACTGTATTGAGTTGTTTTGTGAATTTGAGTCCAGCTTGTGTTACAATCCATTGTTTCATGTCCCCTCTCAACTGTCCTATAAATAATGAAAAAAAAAAAAAAAAGGATAAAAAAATATAATAATAAAAAAAGGTCTGAAGCCCCTAAAGGATGCCAAAACAAAACGTTTGGCAAACTCTTGACATTTGGCTGGGCTAGATGTGCCAAAATTACAGTAGAATACAGACAAAAAAAATTGCTTTTGAAAAGTTGACCTGTTGAAGTCATTGTATAATTTGTCTAAATCTCTCAATATGTATATCTTTAGTCTGCAGCTTAACACAGTGGCTGTTTATACATTGTTAGGTGCTCTGACGTCCGAGTGAACCAGATTAAGGGTATGTAATGAGAAACAAATAGACAGTGGTGTGGGATGGTGTCTGTATTAAATTCCGGTGGAAAGCCACTCAAAGTTAACTGTTTTTTTTTTTTCAAAAGTAATTCAGCACTTTATAAAATTATGCTCAAAGTCAAGGTCACCCTTCAGCTTTGATATTATTGCCTTTTTTAGGCACGTATTAAAACAATATTGTATTAAGTGGTTGAAAACCATGAAATCCATTTGAGCAGAGTATTTAATGGCTGTGCAAAAGTACTGTGCAAAAGTCTTAGGCACATAATATGTTTCAAAAAAAAAAAAAAAAGAAAAAAGAAACAAAAACGAAAAAAAAAAACCATTATTTTATTTATTCTGCTTTTAGTTTATCAGCAGGAAATATCAAGTTTAGATTTCCCTTTGCAAGAACAAGGAGCCCTAAAACAGATGGTATTGCCCCCACAGAGCAGAGATTTAAGACTTTTAACTTTTGACAAGCAGTCAGTTTTAAAACAATTGTCCAATGACTGGGCAGGATAAACATCTCTAGAGTATAAAGTAGTGACAGTATTGGAGTTAATGTGCCTTTAAATGCACCTTCTGTTTAATTCTCTTGTTCTTTGTCTAGATTTCAATTCAAGAACTTGTCCTGTGTGAGAGCCCCATTAGAAGGACCTACCTATGTAGACAGTGGACAGCAAGGCAGCTCACGTGGAGTTTTCTGTACGTTCAGTGTGTTATGTAACAGCATTCCTCTGATCTCCCCTGCTGATCTCATCATCATTGATTCTGGGATTACATGAAGATACAGAAGCAAATGAGACAGCCTAAATAGATAGAAGAACTGTGGCAAGTTCTCCAAGAATCTTAGAACATCCTGTCTGCCAAAAACCAAGGCAAAGGTTCAGGCAAAGCTTGTCAAAACAAATACTGATTTTGCCTTTTTATGCTTACTGGACTTTGTATGACGTTAATTGTTAAATGAAAACTATTTATTATTTTCAAAGATATCCTCACTATGCAACATTTTTCACAAGTGGCAAGAACTTTTACACAGAACTGGACGTTTAGACAGATGGATTTCAGTGAAATCAGAAACAGTAGGTTGACTTTTCTTTAGTTAAAATCGGTCTGTGCATGCGGAAATGCGAAACACTATCCCCACTGTCCAAAGCGGTAAGTGTTGTTGGGCTTATGGGCATGTGTGAGCTCCATTTTCCAGGTGTAATGTCCATGGAGGGGCGCCAAAAGTGGGTTCTAAGCGGGTTGTTTTCAGATGTACAGGCTGTAATACAGTGAAGAGGAATGCATATTTTATAAACTGTACCCCCAACCCCAAACCTAAACCTAACCATTAGTGGAGTAAAAATTTCATGTTAGAGGGAAAAATGCAACCTCTGACTCACGGTTGTCACTGATTACGCAAACGTGATTAGTTCCTGGTTTTTAACGCGGTATCCAAACCCAGGTCTCCCACACTGCTGATGCAAAGCATTTCCGGTCGCACCACAAGGGAATGTAAACACTCTGGACCCAATGCAAAAATATATGATGGGAGAAGGCACATGTCAGTGAGTCGGCATTACTGGGCTGATTCTGTAGGGTAATGGAAGTATCGGAAACAACATGCTGACCTTCCGTGTGATCATATTGGTTTAGAATGGAATATTAATGTATTGCTTAATGCATTCTCTGCAGTACACTGAGTACAGCCTAATGTTATTTTTAGAAATAGTATATGAAAAAGTATGCAGTGATAAATGTCTGCTATATTATTGTAACATGACCTCATAACTTTAAATGTTTAATTCAATGAGCGCTGTCCAGTTATCAAGATGGAAATGAACACCGTTTTCTTGCATTTTCAATTTAAGTTTGCATGAAATGTCTTAATCTTGGCAGTCTGATCAAATAATGAGTCAAGAGGGTGGGATACCTTCTAAGATACCTACTTTTGGCAAAATTTTAAGACATTTGTCCTTCGCAGACTTTTGACGAGCAATCAGTTTTAAAACAATGGACCAATGACGGGACAGGATAAACATCTCTAGAGTATACAATAGCAACAGTATTGGAGTTATTGTGCATTTACTGTAAATGCACCATCTGTTTAATTCTATTGTTCTTTGTCTAGATTTCAATTCAAGAATTTGTCCTGTGTGAGAGCCCCCTTAGAAGCGACCTACCTATGTAGATAGTGGACAGCAAGGCATCTCACTTGGTTTTAGAACAGAGTCTTCTGTACGTTCAGTGTGTTATGTAACAGCATTCCTCTGATCTCCCCTGCTGATGTTTTGACAGTGCGGGATTTGATGGGCAAAAATCTCAGGTCTTAATCTAAAGTCTGTGTACCGCACTGTGTTTGCCTTGAAGCAATGTGTGTGTGTGTGTGAGAGGGTTTGGGTGGTTTACGAGGACATTTTTTTAGGTTACAAACTGGTAATTACAAGGGTATTATGCAATAAATGTGGTTTATGAGGATATTTCTAGTGTCCCCATAATTCAAATAGCTTAAAAATACATACCAAACGATGTTTTTTTGAAAATTTAAAAAAGCAGTAGGTTTTTTGTGAGGGTTAGGTTTAGGGTTAGGGGATAGAATCTATAGATCATACAGTATAACAATCATTATGTCTATGGAGATTATGTCCAACGTGTGTGTGTGTGTGTGTGTGTGTGTGTGTGTGTGTAAGAAGCTGATAGGAGAGTTATGTGAATGTGCTCAAGCCACCACTCTATCCGTCTTAACCACCTGAACACATGTACACAAGTCCTGTTGAACTATATTGCTGTTGGCATAACAGTATGTTTTCTAGTACGCACGTGACATCACAAGCTTACAAGTTGAAACAACCGTTTATGAGCAGAGGAGGTTTAACGCATACTACATGTAAGTTATGAAATAGGACTTTAAATGTCCCACGAAATCAAAATATGAGTTTTGTGGCTTTTGTTTCAATATCTCTTATCTTTGAGACTATCTATATGCTAGTGTTATTCTAATAGTTGACAAAATAAAAGGTAAAGTATGTGATTTCTGCACCACTAACATCCCTAAATGGAATTGAAAATAAATAAATACATAAAAAATCTGTTTTCAAACCAGCCTGAACATGTGAAACATACACTCACTTTTATTACACTCACTTTCAACTTTATTTTAGCACTTTATTAGGTACACCTCTACACGTACTTATTCATGCGGTTATCTAAACAGCCAATCATGTGGCAGAAGTGCAATGCATAAAATCATGCAGATACGGGTCAGGAGCTTCAGTTAATATTCACATCAACCATCAGAATGGGGAAAAAATGTGATCTCAGTGATTTCGACCGTGGCATGATTGTTGGTGCCAGACGGGCTGGTTAGAGTATTTCTGTAATTGCTGATCTCCTGGGATTTTCACACACAACAGTCTTTAGAATTTACTCAGAATGGTGTCAAAAACAAAAAACATCCAGTGAGCGGCAGTTCTGCAGACAAAAAAAAAAAAAACAAACAAAAAAAAATGAGAGAGGTCAATGGAGAATGGCCAGACTGGTTCAAGCTGATAGAAAGTCTACGGTAACTCTCAGAATGCATTCTGTCAAACCTTGAGGCGGATGGGCTACAACAGTAGAAGACCATGTCGGGTTCCACTTCTGTCAGCCAATAACAGAAAGCTCAGGCTGCAGTTGGCACAACATCACCAAAATGGGACTGGTAACGATTGGAAAAAACACAGCCTGGTCTACAGAATCTCGATTTCTGCTGAGTTACACATGGTAGGGTCAGAATTTGGCACCAACAGCATGAATCCATGGACCCCACCTGCCTTGTGTCAACAGTCCAGGCTGGCGGTGGTGGTGTAATGGTGTTGGGAATGTTTTCTTGGCACACTTTTGGCCCATTAATACCAATCAATTATTGCTTGAATGCCACAGCCTACTTGAGTATTGTTGCTGACCATGTGCATCCCTTCATTGCCACAATTTACCCATCTTCTAATGGATGCTTCTAGCATGATAATGCACCATGTCACAAAGCAAAAGTCATCTCAAACTGGTTTCATGAACATAACAATGATTTCACTGTTCTTCAGTGGTGTTCCCAGTCATCGGATCTGAATCCAATAGAACACCTTTGGGATGTGGTTGAACGGGATATTTGCAGCATGAATGTGCATATAACAAATCTGTAGAAATTGTGTGATGCAATTATGTCAACATGGACCAGAATTTCAAAGGAATGTTTCCAACATCTTGTGGAATCCATGCTATGAAGAATTTTGAGAGCAAAGGGAGACCCTACCCAGTATTAGTATAATGTTCCTAATGAAGTGCTCGGTGAGTGTATGTTTCTGTGGCAACATTTTTGTCATAAGAGATTATGTTGTTCATAACACGTATTGCTGTAGTTCCAAGTAAAATGTCCACTATGTGGCACTAAAAGTGAGTTAAATGTTCTCCCAAACAGATGAAGTTTTTAAGATTAATATTCAATCGAGTTTTAAATAAACAAAACCGACCTCCCTACTCTAAACCTTAATCCTTAAACCTAACCGATATACAGTATGTGGACTCGTGTGCTCTTCAGGACTCATACCCCGGTCATTTGCATCACAAGTACAACGCTCTATCAGTTAAGCTACTGCTCAACATGTTTACAACTGAATAAGCTTGTAAATATAGTTAAAAAAAATAAAAACTATCCCTTTTTCTCCCAATTTGGAATGCCCAATTCCCACTACTTAGTAGGTCCTCATGATGGTGTGGTTACTCACCTCAATCCGGGTGGCGGAGGACAAGTCTCAGTTGCCTCCACATCTGAGACAGTCAGTCCGCGCATCTTATCACATGGCTCGTTGTGCATGACACCGCGGAGACTCCGCACGTGGAGGCTCATGCTGCTCTACCCTCCCTAGTAACTGGGGAAATTTGGTTGCTTAGGAGACCTGGATGGAGTCACTCAGCACACCCTGGATTCGAACTCGCGACTGCAGGGGTGGTAGTCAGGTAAACATAGTTGTTTATGAGATGTAAACATTCAATTGTTTCACCTTATAAAATATGTGTCATTGTAAAAGTGTTTAGATGTCATAAGACAGCATTGTGTGTGGAACAGATTGAAAAATAAGTGTTTGTGAATTAACTAAGAATTTGCAGTTTTACTCGTGATTTATATAAAACTAAATAAAAGTAATTGCCACGTGAAACTCTGTTCTCAACTTCCTGTGTCAATAGGAAATATGTCAACAGAAAACTGTGCTTATCTAGCCATTTAATGGAGTCTTCAATACCCTTAAGTCTTGTTGAGCACCATCGTGTAGTACCACATGTTGAAACACATATTTATTAATTCTCAGACAAGTTCTTAATAACCAAATCTGTCTGTTTGCTGGATGTGTGGCCCCAGAATGAGCAGAAAAGTCCAGGTATTGGTTTATTCCAAGCTGTATTTGTGTCTAAACTTTGCCTTGATTTCTCAGTATTGACTTCTCCGTCTCGCTGTCTCTCCTTCTTCCTGCTTTAAAGACCATTGGGATTCAGGCTTATAAGGGGCAGGGGCTCAGAGACTGAGGCTGTCTTATTCAGTTTGCTCAGGTCTTTCTAATGCACATGTCTCATTGAATGGAGGAGCACTAATTCTTCATCATCCCTCATTTAAATTCTTCATCGACTGCACCACCAGTGACCCAGAGATGCTCAGATACTGTATTATAGCACTGCTGGGCATACACCAGCACAAGACACCAGTAATAATTAAGGGATAATGTGCCATCGTTTGGTCATTACCCCAAACCAGGTCTTAAAGCACCCCGAAGGGGTTTATTTTGCAGTAATGATCATCTGGTTGTATTTTACCACTTATTACAAAGCAACTAAAATAAATCAATATGTGAATTTAAAATACTGATCTGAGTTGAAATTATTTAATTAGCCATGTCCACTGTCTTTGTGTGTCTCGTAAGTGACTGTGGGATTGTGACTTGACAAATTTAAATGGTCACACTTTGCATTAATGTCCCCTTTGTAAAGGGATTGTAGAGAGGTTAAGTCATTTACAAAGTCATTGAATACCATTCTAAATGGTAACAGGTTTATAAAACATGCATAAAAAGTGTGACTTTCATATAATACCTGCCAAATAGTAAAAATACTACTTAAACAAATATTCCAGGTTCAATACAAGTTAAACTCAATCAGCAGCATTTGTGGCATAATCTTGATTACCACAAAAATTAATTTTGACTCGTCCCTCCTTTTCTTAAAAAATAAAATAAAATAAAATAAAATAAAATAAAAAAAATAATAAAAAATGGAGGTTACAGTGAGACACTTACAATGAAAGAGAATGGGCACAATGAAAGTGAATGTGGCCAATTTTTGGAGGTTTTAAAGGCAGACATTTGAATTTTGTAAAAGCATGTACATTCATTCTTCTGTTATAACTCATGTATTATTTGAGATGTAAAGTTGTTTAAATCATAATTTTTACAGATGTTTTAGGGTTTTAGTGTTTGTTGACATTACATCGTCATGGCAATGAAGTTGTAAAATTGGCTATAACTTTACACAGAAAAGGTCAGTAAGTGATTTTATCACACTAAAATAATGTTTACATATACAACCATTCAAAAGTTTAGGGTCACTTACTCATTCTTTTTTTTTTTTTTTTTTTTTTTTTTTTTTTTTTTCACATTTTAGAATAATATTAAAGTCATCACAACTATGGAATAATATAAATGGAAATATAGGAATTATGTTGTGACTAAAAACATCCAAAATAAATCAAAACTGTGTTATATTTTAGCATCTTCAAAGTGGCCACACTTTGCCTAGAATTTGCAGACATGTACTCTTGACATTTTCTCAACCAACTTCTTGAGGTATCACCCTGGGATGCTTTTTAAACTGTATTGAAGGAGTTCCCATCTATATGATGGGCACTTATTGGCTGCTTTTCTTAATTATTCAGTCCAAGTCATCCATTTCAAAAACTGTTTTTTTTTTTTTTTTAATTTATAAAATTTTAGTTTTGTAATTAAATAAATTAATACGTTGGCACAATTATATTTTTGACTACAAAACTAATTTCAAACATTTAAGCATATGCCTTCAGATAAAAAGGTTTTTAAGATCATGAGAAACATTTCAGGCAAGTGACCCCAAACTTTTGAATGGTAGTGTACATATAGTTTATGTCATGTGGCTATACTTTTGAAACAGTGAGTATTTTAATGGATTGACCCCCATTCACTTCAGTTGTAAGTGCCTCACTGGAACCCAGATTTTGGCTTTTTTTTAAAGACTTCGGAAAAGTCTAAATTAATTTTTGTGATAATTAACATTATGCCAGAGATGCTGTCAGTTGAGCTTAGCTTGTATTGAACCCACAATATTCCTTTAATAATGCATGCTGTATAGCAAATAAAAACATGTTAAAAATTCTTAATAACACTTGTTCAATATTATTAACCTTTGAAAATGCATTATAAGTCATTGATACTTTTTTTTTTAAACAACATGCATAAAAAGGGTGACTTTCATGCAATACCTGCCAAAAAGTAATAATACTACTTAATAATACCTTCCAAATAACAAATAGCAATTATAAATGCTTTATAACACTTAATCAACATTAGTAAACTTTGTACATGTGCCTTAAAGTCAGGTGGACACATATGAAAAGTGTATTAAAGATTTGCCTAACAATTTGTAAATAAAAGTTCAGTATGGTTTAATGGTCATCAGGCTTTTTTTATCTGATATTTGCTGATGCTAGTGAATCATTAAACTAAAAATATTATGCTATAAACACAAAGTGGACTGTAGCAAAATGACATAATCCCTCCTTTTAATCTCACCATAATAGTTTTTTTTTCTTCTCATTTTGACAATATGAATACATATGTTAAGTATGAATAAATGTATTAATTAAGCATTTATAACATAAAAGTTAAAATGCTTACTATTAGGCAAATACTGGTGAAAGTTGCCCTTTTTATGAATGTTGCTATAACTGCATATAAATTATTTATAATGCATTTTTAAATGACTTATTAGTCATTATTGGGCCCCTGTATAAATTCTTAACAAAGGGAACATTAATCTAAAGTGTTACCGTTTTACTATATGCAACGGTGGAGGGCACAATTATCAGTAAATAAGAATTTTTAGTCAGTTCCTCACACAAAGCTCTCATATGGACATGTTGTCCAGACTACTTTTATAGTGCTTTTTGGTCTTTTGTGACCAAAGGCCTTTAAACTCAAAAGAGTACTTTTGTTATATGAAAACAAATCATCTCTTTTTGTGTTCCACAGTAAAAAACAAACAAACAAACAAACAAACAAAAAAAACAATCATATCAGTTTGGAATGACATTATGGTCAATAAATGATGACAGAGTGCTTGTTTTTAAGTTAACTATTCCTTTAACGAGTAACATAATATTGAGCACTGTCCAACCTTGACCTTTAATTGTTACAACAATGGCTTGTACTTGCCCCAGGAAGACTTCTGCTGTTTTTTGGCTATGGTTGTATTTAGTTGTGTGTTTATATTGTGTTTTTGGACACTGGTGTAACATCTGAGGTAAGGATGGCTCAGCCTGTGCTTAGATTGCACTTTTCTGCTGATGTCTATCCCTTGAAAGAGCCCTGGTCCACCAAACTTACACTCTCTGATTCACACACTGGTCCCCATCATTGACCTGTCCTGATGCAGAGGCAGGGGTGGACTTAGCATTAGGCAAAGGTAGGCAACTGCCTAGAGCCCCCAGAAGCCAAGAGCACCTATCATTTTTTATTATAATTAATGCTGAATAATGCGTGCTGAAATTTTAAATATCACTGTTACAACACCGATATGATTGATATCGCTGTTATATTCAGCACCATCAATGTATGCAACCCCCTCCCCCCTCAGATCAGGCTGTAATGGAATATTCCAAGGTTTATGCATCTATACAAGTTCATAAACAGGTGAAAGTGAGCCAAAATGCTCGGACAGACTCGTGTGATTTCAACATATGCTCTGTGGCAAGTTACAAGCTAAGCTACATTGTTGCTAGTTCAGATTGGTTTGAATTTGTGAAGAGAAAAAAAATTCAATGGAATCAAGACGTATCAGATTGCTGCACCGCCTGTTCTGCCACCTGCCGCTGCTTCCATGAGCCCAGCACTCACTATAGTCAACAATACACAGTGTTGATGATGATTATGATCTGGGAGTTGACACTCGTAAATAAAAAAAAAAAGTTTTTTCTCAGACTGTCGACTCGTTTTCGCCTTATTTAACATTTTTTTTATATATATATTTTCACATTTAAAAGTTGATCAAAGCCTTCTGGAAACATGCAAAGTCAACTTTCTGTGTCAGAGTTTTCTGCTTTAATGTTTTATTTTGGCCACTAGAGGCCCTCATTGTGTTTCATTTCAGTTTCCCGCCATTTTATCATGTGTTATTGTTTTCACCTGTGCCTCGTTCTGGACTGTGTATTTAAGTTGATCACTTCCTTTGTTTCTTTGCTTGGTTATTGATGTTCCTAGCCAGTTACTGCCATAAGTTGGCTCTAGTTCCAAGTACTAAACTTTGTAAGCCTTTTGGTTTGTTCTTTCCCCGTGTTTATTTTTTTGCTGTTTTCTGATATCTTTTTCCTGAGTTTTTTGGAGATTATTTTTCCTCCTTTCAGATCCTTTCCTGGACTAAAGATTTTTCTGTTTTTTGTGATTGTCAGTAAGAAATTGCTTTTGTACTCTTTTGCTATTTTTGTTAATAAACTCTTCTGAGTTCTTTTAAGAGCGCGTCTGACTATTGGGTTCAGCTCCCTTCTGTGGCTCAGTGGTAGAAATTAAGACTCTTGTGCCAGAGACCCAAGTTCAATTCCTGGCTCTGACAGAATAACCAAGCCACACTATGAACCCAGAGATGCCTAATGCTCAAGAACTCCTGGCCACAATTGTTCAGCAGGAGTCCACAATCCAATGCCATGAGTCAGCACTAGTCCAGCAGGAGACTAGAAATCTCATGATATCTGTTTGTCAGATCCTGGACTGGCTGCTGCCTCGGTACCCCTTCCGGATTCTTGAGTACTCTCTCCCCTGATTGAACCTTGCCTACCTCCACCGCAACATTTCTCAGGTGATCCCAGTGCATGTGATGGGTTCCTGACTCAATGCTCTCTCACATTTGAATTACAACCATCTTCCTTCCCCTCAGATCGGGCCAAGATCACATATGTTATCACCCTCCTTTCTGACAAGGCTCTTTCTTGGGCAACAGCGGTCTGGATGGCACAGGCACCCTTCTGTTCCAGTTATTCTGTGTTTGAAAAGGAGTTCAAGCGAGTCTTTGACCACCCCCTCAGTGGCCGGCTAAGCCTTTAAGAGACTTCTCGCCCTCCAACAAGGAAATGGCAGTGCAGCTGAATATGCCATACAGTTTAGGACAGTTGCAGCAGGGAGTGGCTTGAACGACAAGGCCCTCATGGTGTGCTTCCTGAATGGTCTGTCTGAGGCAATCAAGGATGATATGGCTACCAGAGAACCTGCTCGTGATCTCGAGACCCTCATGGATCAAGCAATCTGGCTGGATAATCGCCTGAGGGAGAGAAGCCAAAACCGGCCATCTGTTTCCACTTTGTCTGCCAGTCCAGCACTTGCTCCAATGCTACCAGTGCCCCACGAGTCCTCGGAACCCATGCAATTGGGAAGGACAAGGCTTTCCCCATCAGAACGAGGCTGTCGCATGAGAGAGCGCTGTTGTCTATATTGTGGAGTGTATGGTCATTTTCGCTCTGCCTGCCCCGAGCTTTTGGGAAACGCCCAGTCCCATACAGGCAAGGAAGGACTGTAACGGGAGTTACACGCACAGCTTCACCTTCCAACTCTGGATTGTTCCTTCCCATCACACTCACTTGGGGAGATCAAAAACACCAACTCCGGGCATTGATTGATTCTGGTGCTGCCGGGAATTTCATGGATATTTCCCTGGCCAAGAATCTCCAGATTCCTATTAATTCCCTTCCTGCCCTACTAACTGCGACAGCCTTGGATGGAAGACCATTAGCTCCAGGGAAAATAACCCACCTCACCTCTCTCCTTGGTCTCGTCACTTACCAGCACCAGGAGAGAATGTGCTTTCACCTTATACAGACTCCAGAGTTTCCTATTATCCTCAGTCACCCCTGGCTCCTCCAGCATAACCCACACTTTGACTGGTCCACTGGCGCTGTTCTCAGTTGGGGTCCCCCCTCTCAGACTATATGCTTGGCCCAGAATTCCCCTGATCTTGTTCTTGAGTCCCAAGAAACCTTAGATCTGTCTCAAGTCCCTGCTCAGTACCACCACCTCAAGGCAGTGTTCAGCAAAAGGAAGGCCACCTCCTTACCTCCTCATCGCCCCTATGATTGCGCCATTGAGCTGCTCCCAGGAACCTGCCCCCCCAGAGGTCGTATATTCTCTTTGTCTCCCCCCGAACGATCTGCTATGGACAAATACATTAACGAATCCCTTGCGGCAGGTATCATCCAACCATCCACTTCCCCTGCTGGAGCTGGATTCTTTTTCGTTGGGAAGAAGGATGGCGGACTCCGGCCATGTATTGATTACAGGGGCCTTAATAAGATCACTGTTCGAAACTGCTATCCCTTGCCATTAATGACCACTGCTTTCGAAATTCTGCAAGAAGCCTCCATCTTCACTAAGCTTGACTTGCGCAATGCCTACCATCTCGTGCGCATCAGGCAAGGAGATGAATGGAAGACCGCCTTCAACACGCCCACTGGGCACTATGAATATTTGGTTATGCCCTTCGGTCTCACCAATGCTCCTGCAGTATTTCAAGCTCTCATTAATGATGTTCTCCGAGACATGCTCAACCAATTTGTGTTTGTCTACTTGGACGATATCCTCATTTTCTTGAGTTCCCTCCAAGAACATGTAAAACACGTCAGTAAGGTTCTCAGACATCTTCTTGATAACCATCTTTATGTTAAACCTGAGAAATGCGAGTTCCATATGACCAAAGTTCAGTTCTTGGGGTTCATTATCAAGCCTGGCCAGATACAAATGGACCCTCAAAAGGTTCAAGCAGTTGTGGATTGGCCCTCCCCCACGTCGGTAAAGGAAGTACAGCGTTTCCTTGGTTTCGCCAATTTTTATCGCAAGTTCATCCGGAACTTCAGTACTGTGGCGGCTCCTTTATCTGCCCTCACCAAGGGGAACACAACCATCTTTAATTGGGGACATGAAGCAGAGTTGGCCTTCAGCAAACTCAAAAGCCATTTTACCTCTGCACCTATTCTCATTCTCCCTAACCCAGATAAACCCTTCATCGTGGAGGTCGATGCTTCGGACGTAGGGGTTGGAGCTGTGCTGTCCCATAGAGGGGAGGACAACAAGTTGTATCAATGTGCATTCCTTTCCCACCGCATTACACCGACTGAGACGAACTATCATGTTGGGGATCGAGAGTTACTGGCAGTTTAGCTAGCGCTTGAAGAGTGGAGGCATTGGCTTGAGGGGGCCAAACACCCATTCCAAGTGTTCACGGACCACAAAAATCTGGAATACATTCAGCAGGCAAAGCGACTCAACCCCCGCCAGGCACGTTGGTCCTTATTCTTCAACCGTTTCCAGTTCATCTTATCCTACCGCCCCGGCTCTAAAAAACTAAAACCTGATGCTTTGTCCCGAGTATATGTAAACACTCCTCAGGAAGATTCTATTGCATCAATTATTCCCAGATCCAAGATAATAGCTCCTATCAGGTGGGATCTGGAAAATACTGTAAAACAAGCCCAAGCCCGAGAACCTGACCCAGGAGGGGGGCCAACCCACTGCCTGTTTGTCCCTAAAGCTGTCCGCTCCCAGATCCTCCAGTGGGGACACTCCTCTCGTCTTACTTGTCATCCTGGTACCTCTCGCACTCTTGAGTTCCTCCAAAGACGATTTTGGTGGCCAACTATCAAGGAGGATGTGTCAACATTTGTAAACGCATGTCCCACGTGCAACCAAAATAAGGTCCCTCACCGCTCTCCACAGGGGCTATTGCATCCTCTCTCCATACCTCATAGACCTTGGTCTCATCTTTCTATGGATTTTATCACTGGACTTCTGCTATCACGAGGCAACACCACTATCATGGTCATAGTTGACAGATTCTCCAAGGCCGCCCGATTCATTCCTCTGCCCAAACTACCCACCGCTAAAGAAACTGCTGAATTGGTTGTAAACCACGTCTTCCGAGTCTTTGGCATCCCACAAGACATCGTCTCTGATCGAGGACCCCAATTTTCCTCCCGATTCTGGCGGATATTTTGTCAATCACTGGGGCAAACGGAGAGGCTTAACCAGGATCTTGAGACTACACTGAGGTGTATGGCAGCTAACAACCCGTCCTCTTGGTCTTCCTTTGTCATGTGGGCAGAATACGCTCACAAATCCCTTCGCTCCTCAGCTACAGGCATGTCCCCTTTCGAGTGCCAGTTGGGATACACCCCTCCTCTATTCCCTGAGCAAGAAGTGGAGGTTGCAGTTCCCTCTGCTCAACAGTTCGTTAAACGTTGCCGCCAGATATGGAAAAAGCCCGAATCAAGCTCTTGAAGGTCTCTCAGCAGTATCAGCACCAGGCCAATTGTAGACACAGACCTGCCCCCACTCTGCGCCCCGGCCAAAGAGCCTGGCTCTCCACCAAGAACATTCCCTTGCGGGTGGAATCCCGTAAACTTTCCCAGAGGTTCATTGGCCCCTTCAGGATTGCCAGGAAAGTAAACCCAGTTACTTACCGTTTATATTTGCCTAGGTCTTTGAAGATAAATCCCACTTTTCATGTCTCACTGTTAAAACCTGTTTTGTCTTCTCCTTTTCTTGCGACAGGTAAACCTCCCCCTCCTCGTGTCATTGGTGGCCAGCCAGCCTACACAGTCCACAGAATACTGGATGCCCGTCGAGTACGTGGGTCCCAGCAGTATCTTGTGGACTGGGAAGGATATGGTCCTGAGGAGCGCTCCTGGGTCCCTGCCAAGGACATCTAGGACCCCAAACTAATTCAAGAATTTCATGCTCGCAAGTCCAGTCGTCCAGGAGGGAACGTCAGGAGCCGTTCCTAGAGGGAGGGGTCCTGTCAGAGTTTTCTGCTTTAATGTTTTATTTTGGCCACTAGAGGCCCTCATTGTGTTTCATTTCAGTTTCCCGCCATTTTATCATGTGTTATTGTTTTCACCTGTGCCTCGTTCTGGACTGTGTATTTAAGTTGATCACTTCCTTTGTTTCTTTGCTTGGTTATTGATGTTCCTAGCCAGTTACTGCCGTAAGTTTACTCTAGTTCCAAGTACTAAACTTTGTAAGCCTTTTGGTTTGTTCTTTCCCCATGTTTATTTTTTGCTGTTTTTTGATATCTCTTATGATATAGTTTGATATAGTTTATTTTTTGAGTTTTTTGGAGATTATTTTTCCTCCTTTCAGATCCTTTCCTGGACTAAAGATTTTTCTGTTTTTTTGTGATTGTCAGTAAGAAATTGCTTTTGTACTCTTTTGCTATTTTTGTTAATAAACTCTTCTGAGTTTTTTTTAAGAGTGCGTCTAACTACTGGGTTCAGCTTCCTTCTGTGGCTCAGTGGTAGAAATTAAGACTCTTGCGCCAGAGACCCAAGTTTGATAACCGGCACTGATGTTTTTGTGTATTCATTTGGATATAGTTAATTCAAGGTCTAGATGATGGAGGTGCATTAAAAAAGAGGGAGAGTGAGAAAGAAAAAAGGTATTGTAGTGGTATGTGTTGTTGTTCATAGTAGCCAGACTGTGTTTTTTGTATAATGTGTTGTCAGACATTATTATTCACTCCTTTTTAGAAATTTGGCACAACCAGGGAGAAAGACACAACCACGGACACATTTTTGTTTGCTGTTTGAACAGTCTAGTGCTGTCACCGAGACCGATGAGGTATCTCAGGACACTTTTTGTATTTCAGTGATATCTTTCAGGACTTAGTAATATTTTCTCCATACCATTCCATTCCATAAAATAATAATAGTAGTAGTAATAATAATAATAATAATAATAATAATAATAAAAAGCTTACAACCCCTTTAAGGGAAAATTGACGTAAATGTGTGTCATCAAAGAAGGCCCCATTCCTGTACTTTGTCTAGGGTCCCAAATCACTAAATCCCTGCGCAGAGGTCACAGTATATGGGCACAGGGCTTTAGTTTGATTTCATCAGCCACAGATTATAACAGAGCCACCACAGTATTGTGGTGTTGACATACTGTGACGACATTCAGGGCTATTTATATCTCTTTACTTCCTAGAATTTATTAAATGCATCTATGGTGATGTCTTCCTTTCCTTCATCCTCTATTATCTTGATTTAATTCAGAGAATCCAGTGACGTTCACACTTGTATTATTCAGTTTTCTTTCAACAATCCTTTTTATATCCCTAAGTGGTTCTGCTTCAGAACTGGTTTACTTAGGGACTTGGATTTAGAGTGCCATAATTGAAAAAAAAAAAAAAAATGTCCTTAATATCAAACATTGATATTAATGAATATTACCATGAACTGCAGTGGAACACAGACGTAGACTTTAGGCAATGAGTTCCTAATTTACCTTTCCCCATTTTCTTGTCACTACAAGGGAAAAAGCAGTGTCAACATTCTTCAAAATGTTCTCCTATTGTGTTCCATGAAAGAAAGTCATTTGGGTTTGGAACATCACATGGGTAAGTTTATGACAGAAGTTTCATTTTAGGGTGAACTATCCCTTTAACATGGTATTGGCTGAATATGAAAATCACACATTTTTGTCTGTAAATGCAAGTCTCTTGAATTTAGATGGTTTCATGCTCTCAGCCAGTCTGATCTCACAGTGAAATCGGAAACACTAGGTTGACTTTTCTTGAGCTAAACTTGGTCAATGCTTACCGAAATTTGAAGCACTTCCCCCTGTGGCTGCAGTGGGAAGTGTTTTTGAAGGGGGGCACCAAAAGTGAGTTGTAAAGCAAGTTGTTTTTATTTGTAATATAATACAGTGAAGAGGAATGCATATTTTATTAACTCTTCTCCAAACCCAAACCTTAAACTTAACCATCAGTAGAGTAAAACATTTATTATTAGAGGGAAAATAGAACCTCTGAAATGCTTTTGTCACTCATTATACGAACACATTTACTTCCTGGACAAGAACCGGGTTTCCCACATGGCTGACACTACACACTTCCAGTTGTGCCACAGGAGAAAGGAAATGTGTTTGAACCAATTCAAAAATGTTCGATGGGGCAATTCCAGGGCACTGGAGCATTTAAAAGCAACATGCTGACTTGCTGTGGGATCATGTAGCCTCGGCAGCCAATAATTCATCACACAAAACACAATGCTGGATAAGCTAAAACCTTAATGCTAATGCTAGAATAAGTCAGTAGTTCTTGACAGGTTTTGCTTATGGACACAGTACCAAACAGTCTCAAAACTGTTTTATTGTACAAAAGAAAGCACATTGTAGTCAGCACAAACCATGTTTATACTTGATGTAAGGAACGTTTATATTAATTTAGTCATATTTTCTTTTATCTGCCATAGTTTATCTGCCTGTAGCCTCGACCGCCCCAGAGTCAGAGCCTGTAGCCTCAACCGTCCCAGAGCCAGAGCCTGTAGCCTCAACCGTCCCAAGTTTTTCCCTGCATTACATTTCCCAGATTCCACTGCCCTCATCACTTCCACCTGTTTCCAATCCTCCTCACCTGTCCTCCATTTCATCATTAGCTCCTTTTTGTATAAATACCCTCCTGTTTTGTTCATTCCCTGTCAGTCCATGAAGTGTTACATTTAATGGTTACATTGAGCTTTATTTGTTTGTTCCACTCCAGTGTTTATTATTAAAGTACTTAAGGTATCTACTCCTGCATTGTCTCTCTTCCTCTCCAAGAACCAACGTTACAAAAATACTGAGAGTGAACATAAAGCCTTTGACTTCAACAATAAAAAAAAATGTGTGATTTTTACCTTGAAATTGTAAAAGCCTGTGTATTTTACAATTCTAACTATACACAAATATGATTTATTGCATTTCATTATTTGCATTTAGCATTGTTTTTCCCTGCTGTCAATGGGTCGCAGCCCACCAGTATATAGCACCGCTGTACAACAACTGCAGTATTGCATACTATATCTTCATTCAGGGCTCTTAGATATTTCAGTGAAACTGGTGATGTTCACAGTTTTACTATTACCTTTTGTCCAACATACCTTTTTATCTCTCTTAATGCATTACATTTTTACAGTTCAATGGCATAAAGCCTCAAAATTAGACATCAGGGATGGGCTGATACTTTCTTGACACAAATGAGGCAAGATTCTCTTTATTCTCTTCAATGTATGCACCCATTCACAGCTCTCTGTAGATGTTTTTTTATTTTTATTTTTTTATTCAGTTCCCATTGATGGAGATGCTCCATTACCCCCAATAAAGTTCAAATGCACTCTTAGCTCACATGCACTCTCTGCAGAGGCCAGTTGCACAAAGCTTATTGAACAAGTTTCAGGGTTACAAAACCAGATAGAGCCAAACTGATTTAGATGGGGTTCAGCGATCTCCAAACGCTCACTATTACATTACATTTATTCATTTGGCAGATGCTTTTATTCAAAGCGACTTACAAAAGAGGAACACAAAAGCGAATCATAAGCTATTACTGAACTCTGTCAACTCAGAGTTTGATCCTTAGTTCATGCTTAACCCTGAAGAGCATGAATGAGTGACATTTGCAACAAACAACAAATGCAGAAATCTTGGAGAGTTTCGGCACAAATTACTTCTCGCGAGAAATTCAGCATGATTTAAGTCTGCCGCGGAAGTAAAAAAAAAATAAAAATAAATAAATAAAAAAAATGAATAAAAGCTAATGTGTAATTTAATTTATATAGGTTTACAATATGAATATGCAGGGTTGTTCATTTTGAAAGTTTACAAAACCTATGTTTTAATTTAAAATGTAAAAGCTTGTTTAAATTAAAAGCCTAATATAATTTAATGAAGTGCAAGCCATGTCACTTTGTGTGTGCCTACAGTATAAATTTTAAGTGTAAATATAAGGTTCCCCGATCTCTCAAATAAACCATCTTACAATATAATAATATATGGGTCTAATTTATAAAATTTTAATGTATAAATCTAAATTAATTAAAAAAACATATACATGTCCCTGTGAAGCACACCTTTATTTGAAGCTAGAAATATAGGGTGAGTGATTTTTTTGCATCAGAGATGTCACTTTACTCACAGTTGATTGGTTCAGCATTAGTTTGCGATCTGTAACCCAGAACAAAACTTTGGCGTAAGCTGCTATGACGATAAACACCAGAAACCGGCTTTGTGCAGCAGGCCTCAGAAGTAAAAAAAACACCCTGTTTAATAATCTCACATACTCTGTTCGCAAATGGCTGTTTTTAATTTCCAAAGTGTAACCACTGTGAAAGATATGAGGTAAAAAAATGATCTAATGATGATCTTATATGATCTTATATGAACAAGACAGCTATGTAAGATCTAACAGGATGAACGTGACCCTGTCTGTCTCCACCACCGCAGCGCTCGGGGCTACTGTTTGTGAAACGATATGTGAATAAAAATAAAATCATACTGCTAAAATCATGTCTTGGCATTTATTTTGAATGCAGTAAGTATCTTGATCAAATCTGGCTGTTTATTAAGTTTGAATATGGAATATGATGAAATTGAAGTCAAATATTATCATTTACTGTATGTGAGTTAGTAATTTAAGCAGTAAATTTAAATTAAAGTTAAAACTTGTTTTGTCTATAGTTCAGAAAGAACCTGCATTATTTCTTCATTGTAAGCATTGCTAAACCTTTATAATAACTTTTTTTTACATTAACATTATTCCATTACATAATGCTTAAAAAATAATTAAAACTGCAGTGCTGCTTATATCCATCATTTAAAGTTGCTGCTGCCACTCTTTCCATTGCACACAATAAAAGCACAAGTTATGCTTGTGGTGTACTACCTAAAATTAAGCAAATATTAGATTGAATTGCATTCTGATCTATTTTCTAACCTACCATCATAACTTTAACATATTGCCTATGCTTGAATAAAAAAAATCAATAGAAAAATGTCTTATTTCTGGTTCATGTGATGTCACATACAGCAGAGAGTGCATCTGAGCTTATAGTGCATGTCTGCAGCCCTATCCTTTCTCCCATCATCACAATGCTCAGTATTCTTTAGGCTGAAATGGTGCATGTGACAGTTGTGCTGAGGAGAAATAATGGTGCTGATTTTCTGAAGGGGAAAGTGTGTGAGAGGAGAAACCTCATCCTGTGGTGCTTAACATGAGCAAGGAGCACTGACCTTACATTTTATTTGACCACAGAAGGGATGACATGGGCTTCCCGCTCAACACCCAGTGGACTTGGGATAATATACAAAATGTCCACCTCAGACTATTTCTGGAAAAAGTCTCCACCAAAACCTGAATAAAATAATCCAAGTCAGAGCTCAAATATAAACTATAACTATAAACTTCTTCTGCTGGTCTAGTCCTATTAACAAGCATTAAATAGTCATAACGCTATAGGACACCATCCGAGTGTCACGTGGTTTGAAGCCCTTATTCAATCACACCAATTTATTGGCTGATGGTGCTTAAGAGATGCCCCTAGGGAGCTACATCACAGGCTCCATAAAGGCGCTTGCTTTCGCACCATCGAGTCCAATTTTCTGCAAGAAGGCACAAGCCTATGCAGTTACTAGAGAGTATGGCCAGCTACGCAGAGTCTTGTTCCCACTCAGGGAATCAAGGTTACGTACGTAACCGAGACATTCCCTTTCGTAGGAACTCGAGCTGCATGTGAACGCTATGGGAACAATATACATTCACGCCATGTGAACAGTAGCTGCCAACTGTCTAAGCCAGTATACAATGGCGCACAAGTGAGCTAAAGCATTTGAATAAATAAATTGTGGATTTACTCCTGTTCCAAAAGAGAGAACCTGGGAAGCAGGAGTCAAACCCTTCTCCAGATTATAAAATCTAACAAATGTATACGGAGAGGACCACCTTGCCGCCATACAAATGTCCTCCAAGGACGCACCTCTAGCCAAAGCCCATGAGGATGCCATGCTCCTCATAGAATGGGCTAGAATACATGAAGGCGAAGGTAAACCACGCGCTTCATAAGCACTCAAAAATGCATCAATAAGCCAATGAGACACCGAAACACCTCTGTTGTGGCCACCAAAGCACACACAACTGCTCTGATTTATGCCATTGGCTAGTACGGTCAACATAAACTCGCAGCGCCCGAACTGGGCAAAGTATATGTACCCTTTCATGCTCCTCCGACACAAATGGGGGAGGAGAGAAGGACTGTAAATTAATGGTCTGTGAGCAAAATAAACTTGGGCAAATGGCCCAGACGAGATCTTAGCACAACCTTTTAACACCCTGGCACAAAATCCATCCACAAGGGATTGATCGACAGGGCATGCAAATCACAGACTTTCTAAAACAATGACAATGCCACTAGCATGGCCATTTTAGGAGTCAAAAACATACCAATAACTGTTGTCAAGGTCTCGAACGGGGCACTCGAGAGCACCTCTAACACAATAGATAAATCCCATAAAGGGACGCGGATGGGACAAAAAGGTCTAAGCCTGCGTACCCCATGCTTAAAATGAGAGACAATATAATGTCTACCAACAGAGACTCCATTGATAAGTGCATGCTCAGCCACTATGGATGCAACATAGATTTTAAGCATTGCCAGGGTAACCCCAGCACTTTACCGACAGGGCAGTGAACTGGATTTTCACTTAGCACTGTACACCAAGAAGCGAAAATACAGCACTTAAACGTATATAGCCTCCTCTAGCATTTAAAATGTTATCATCCATATTTGGGGATAAACCATTATTCAAAACAGTGCCCATTGAGAGGCCACACCCATAACTTCTATAAATGTGCATCGATGCCCAGCGGTGCTAGAGGCAAGAGAGAAAACGTCATGGTTACTGGTGTAACCTCCGTTCCCTGATGGAGGGAACGAGACATTGGTGTCGATGTAGTGACACTAGGGGTCACTCTTGGGAGCCCGAGACACCTCTGGTCTTTGATAAAAGACCAATGAAAATTGGTGAGTGGTATTTGCATGCCA
Source organism: Myxocyprinus asiaticus (assembly GCF_019703515.2). Classification (NCBI taxonomy): domain Eukaryota; kingdom Metazoa; phylum Chordata; class Actinopteri; order Cypriniformes; family Catostomidae; genus Myxocyprinus; species Myxocyprinus asiaticus. The sequence continues at coordinate 7,837,167 of NC_059356.1, read as the reverse complement.
CTCCCCCGAACATACGGATATAAAAGGAGCTGGTATGCAATCACTCATTCAGGTTTTACGCTGAGGAGCCGATATAAGGGCCGGCCATTTCAGCGGGTAGTTCAGCGTTGTGGCAGGAGGGACCAACGTCTCGTTCCCTCCATCAGGGAACGGAGGTTACACCAGTAACCATGACGTTCCCTATCTGTCACTCACTCGACGTTGGTGTCGATGTAGTGACACTAGGGGTCCCTATACAAAACGCCACAAGGCTGAACTGTGTTACGTGAACTGGCAGTGTGTGGTGGGCAGACTTGCTGTGTGCCTCATAGCCAGCGCACCAGGTCGACACGTAACCTCCCCCAACACAGTTATGAGTGTCGAACGGCCCTTTTTGGGGACAAGTCGACTACCCAGAGATAGAGACAGGCTTAACCCAGTCGTGGCCTCTTTCCCCTTCTCTTTTTCCACTCCCTAAAAAAGACAGGGGATTATCTGACTGGGCCGCCAGGTCTAGTCGGGGGGTGTCCCTCCCAAGGGGAGGACACCGCGGAGACCACACCTCGCCCCAAGAGAGGGGGGGATATTTAAGTGGAAGAATACATCACATGGTCTTTCCAACCATGTGGAGAGCCTTCAAGGTAGATCCTGCCCAATGGGGGAGGAGTTACTACAACATGGAGACTGAGGGGCTCTGCCCAAGGAAGACGCAGTTTGCCAGTAGGGAAACGAACTAGCGGAAGATATAGATCGCATGGGGTTAGCCTTACAGGGAACCGCCACATGCGGAGCACATACCCCAGATCCGGGCTCTTAGTTAGCGCCTGTACTGGGCCGGCAGCGAGTCTCTCCGAAAACTCGACTGCCACAGGGCTCGGAGGAAGTCAACCAGGGAACAACTTTTGTGAACACTACTGGGAATTAACAGCACACGTCTTCAGCTCAAAAGGAGGTGGAAGGTGCTATGTGCAAGCGATACACCCGGCAGGCTATCCCGGGCTTATCCGCTTGTGTTGCGTGCCACTACCTGGGACGAAACCGGTTCCACCCGGAGGTTGTAGAACCTTGCAAAGGTGTTGGGTGTTGCCCAGCCCGCTGCTCTGCAAATTTCTGTTAGAGAGGCACCTCTGGCCAGGGCCCAAGAAGCCTGCCTCCTCCTGGGGCAGCGCTTGCAGGTTCACCACCTGGTCCCTAAAAGGAGTGGTGGGAACCTTGGGCACATAGCCCGGTCGGGGGTCTCAGGATCACATGAGAATAGCCCGGACCGAACTCCAGGCACGTTTCGCTGACAGAGAACACTTGCAGGTCACCTACCCTCTTGATGGAAGTGAGTGCAGTCAGGAGGGCAGTCTTTAAGGAGAGTGCCTTAAGCCCAGCTGACTGCAAAACTCAAAGGGGGCTCTCTGTAGACCCTGAAAAACTACAGAGGTCCGATGAGGGAACAAGGCGCGGCCTGGAGGGATTCAGCCTCCTGGCGCCTCTTAGGAACCTGATGATCAGATCATGCTTCCCTAAGGACTTACCGTCGACTGCGTCATGGTGTGCTGCTATGGCAGCAATGTACACCTTCAAGGTGGAAGGGGACAGCCTCCCTTCCAACCTCTCTTGCAGGAAGGAAAGCACTGATCTGACTGCGCACCTCTGGGGGTCTTCCTGACGGGAAGAACACCACTTAGCGAACAGACGCCACTTAAAGGCATACAGGCGCCTCGTAGAGGGAGCCCTAGCCTGAGTGAACGTGTCTACCACCGCAGGTGGGAGACAGCTTAGGTCTTCCGCATCCCGTCCAGGGGCCAGACATGGAGATTCCAGAGGTCTGGGTGCGGGTGCCGGATGGTGCCCCTTCCCTGAGAAAGAAGGGCCTTCCTCAGGGGAATTTGCCCGGGGGGAGCTGTCACGAGGAGCGTGAGGTCCGAGCACCACGTCTGGGCGGGCCAGTAGGGTGCTTACAAGGATGACCTTCTCCTCGTCCTCTCTGACCTTGCACAGGGTCTGTGCGAGCAGGCTCACTGGGGGAAAACGCATATTTGGCGAATGCCAGGGGACCAGCTGTGTGCCAGCATGTCTATGCTGAGGAAGGCCTCGGTGAGGGCGTACCAGAGCGGGCAGTGGGAGGATTCTTAGGAGGCGAACAGGTGCACCTGTGCCTGACCGAATCGACTCCAAATCAGCTGGACCACCTGAAGGTGGAGTCTCCACTCTCCCTTGAGGGTAACCTGTTGTTACGGCATGTCCGCCGAAGTGTTGAGGTTGCCGGGGATGTGAGTGGCTTGCAGCGACTTGGTGCTGCTAACTCCATTGGAGGAGACGGCAGGCGAGTTATGACATACAGCGGGAGCGCAGACCGCCTTGGCGGTTGACATATGCTACCGCTGCCGTGCTGTCTGTCCGAACTAGCACGTGCTTGCTTTGGATCAACAACCGGAACCTCCACAGGGCGAGCAGAATTGCCAGTAACTCGAGGCAGTTGATGTGCCAATGCAGCCGCGGACCCGTCTAGAGGCCGGCAGCTGCATGCCCATTGCCAACAGCCCCCAGTCCGTTTTGGAGGCATCTGTCATGACCACGATGCGCCTGGAGACCAGTTCTAGAGGAACACCTGCTCATAGAAACGAGAGGTTGGTCCAAGGGCTGAAAAGACGGTGACAGACTGGTGTAATGGCCACGTGGTGTGTCCCGTGGCGCCATGACTCGAGTCTGGAGCCAGTGCTGAAGCGGCCTCATATGCATCAACCCGAGCAGGGTGGCCACCGCCGAGGATGCCATATGCCCCAGGAGCCTCTGAAAAAGTTTCAGTGGAACCGCTGTTTTCTGTTTGAACGCCTTAAAACAGGCCAGCACCGACTGGGCGCGCTCGTTCGTAAGGTGCGCCGTCAAGGAGACTGAGTCCAACTCCAAACCGAGAAAAGAGATGCTCTGAACCGGGAGGAGCTTGCTCTTTTCCCAGCTGACCCGAAGCCCTAGTCGGCTGAGGTGTGAGAACACCAGGTCCCTGTGTGCGCATAACCCGTCTCGAGAGTGAGCTAAGATTAGCCGGTCGTCGAGATGGTTGAAAATGCGAATGCCCACCTCCCTTAATGGGGCAAGGGCAGCCTCTGCGATCTTCGTAAAGACGCGAGGACACAGGGACAGGCCCAAAGGGAGGACTTTGTACTGATACGCCTGACCCTCGAACGCGAACCGCCGGAAGGGTCTGTGTCGAGGAAGGATCGAGACGTGAAAGTATGCATCCTTCGGGTCTACCGCCGCAAACCAATCTTGATGCCGGACGCTCGCTAGAATGCGTCTTTGCGTCAGCATCTTGAACGGGAGTCTGTGTAAGGCCCGGTTCAGTACTCGCAGGTCCAAGATTGGCCGCAACCCACCGCCTCTTTTCAGTACAATGAAGTAGGGGCTGTAAAACCCCTTCTTCATCTCGGCTGGAGGGACAGATTCTATCGCGTCCTTCCGTAGGAGGGTAGCGATCTCCACGCAAGGTAGCAGCGTTTCCGACTTTCACGTAGGTGAAGTGGACACCGCTGGACCTGGGCAGACGTCCGGCGAAGTGAATCGCGCAACCGAGTCGGACGGTCCGGACCAGCCCTCGTGACGGACTGGAAAGCGCAAGCCATGTGTCCAAGTTCCGCGCAAGGGGGACCAAAGGGACAACGTCATCGGATGTACCGGCGGGTGGGGCCTCGCAGCGGGGTGGAGCTCGAGGTGCCACACCACATCGTGGCCGTGCTGAGTCCGAGGACATCGAAGCACTTACCTGGCTCCTTGTGACCACCCCCGGAACAGCCTGGGACGGGGGAGGAATAGGCCTGTCCTCATGACCCGTGGAGACTGTCACATCGGGGGTGGATTTGTGCCACAGCTGGGCGCTCAGGGCGGGAGACCGCCACTGGAGCGCCAACCTGCCAAATGGAGTGGTGGACGGTGGTCGTGATGCCAGCCGTACACACCGGGTATGTGACCCAGGGAACAAGGAAACCACTCTTGCGGAGCTCTTGAGTACTGCAGCCACTTAGGCATGCAGCGCAATTAAATGCAAAAGGTAACAAAAAGATGAAGATCTGCTTACCAGCTCCAGAGCAGCGGGTTTCGTTGTCCCTGGGTCGCCCGTCTCAGGGGCGCTTCGAAGACCTCCGTGGGTTCTTCGGTGCCGGCTGTGAGACGGGTGGCGTCGGCTTCCTGCGGTGGGCTCCACGCCGGGGCCGGGCCGGAGGGGCGGGCTGTGGCGGAGCCGGTGCAGTCACCGCAGGGGGACTGCACCGAGCATCGAGGACTTTGCCCAGCAGTTCTCGATGGTAGAGCAATAGATGGATGCTAGCCGACTTAAACCTACAGGCCTTGGACGGGGGCTTTGGGCACCCACGCCAGGTGGCGGCACTCTGCGGGCATAGGTGCACCGCGAGCGCCTTTATCCACCGGGGGATTGCCGAATAACCCTTGGCCGCCCCACCATCGAGGGTGGTGAGAGCGGGGAAGATGAAAAGATCGGGACCGGGCAGTAAAAGGTGCCTCCCGCGACCTTGTCAGCTCTTCATGCACTTCCGGGAAGAAAGGAATGGGGCGGGGCGTGGCTTTGAGCGGCGCCGCGAGCCCAGGAACCAATCACAGGGCCGCGAGGGTTCAGGGAAGAGCGGTGAAATCCACTTTAACCGACGCTCGCGGCTGTCCGGGAAAGCATGTCGTCATCTCCACATCAGCCTGTGACTGGGCAATCGACCCTGAAGGGAGGAGCCCAGCTGAAGCTTCCGACTGGACGAGCCCGCTCTCCGATGCTGCGCTCGAGAGCTCATCACTTTCGCGGGCTCCGAATAAGAGGTCGAACTCGCCGTGAGATGAGCCGGCAGACTCACCCGGAAGCCCGATCGGGGCAGACGAGCGTGCTGGGGAATGGGAGGTCCGCGGGGGGATACCCGGCGGAGGCGGTCCCACTGGGGTCCCCAAATCGCCCCCAGTGCTAGCTGCGCTGGCCTCAAACCCGTGGGTAAAAGGACCGAGGCGGGAGCCTCTGGGGTGGCTCGCTTTCTTACGAAGGCGAGCCACGACCGCAACGTTGCCATGGACATATTCTCGCAATGAGAACGTGACCATCCACGAACGCTGTCTCCGCGTGAGCAGTGCCCAGACACGAAAAACAGTGATCGTGACCGTTAGAAGGTGAGAGATCATGAGCACAACCAGGAATAACACACAATCGGAAAAGCGTCTTTAAAAAGACGCGTCTTTAAAAAGACGTTCCGTGTGTGCGCTCTTTTAGAGAAATATATACTCTTTTAGAGGGGAAAAATGCTCTTTCAGAAAATATACTCTCTAGTTTTTCTGCCGAAGAGCCCAGGGGCGTTCTCTGCAGTGCACCAGTGCAGAGGAGGGAGAAGCCGCTGAAATGCGCCGTCAGATCCAGCAGGTGAATGAACAGTAGTATTCAGCTCAGCGAGCATGACCGTTCGGCTCCGAAGAGAAAATCTGAATGAGTGATTGCATACCAGCTCCTTTTATACCCGTATGTTCGGGGGAGTGGCATGCAAATACCACTCGCCAATTTTCATTGGCCTTTTATCAAAGACCAGAGGTGTCTCGGGCTCCCAAGAGTGACCCCTAGTGTCACTACATCGACACCAACATCGAGTGAGTGACAGATAGGGAACCAGAGGTGACAGTGCGATGTCCTGCTCGAAGCGAACAGGTCCACTTCTACACTGCCGAACTTCATCAGAATTGTTTTTTCCATTCTCCGGGTATCAGACCCTGTCTGGACAGGAGATCTGCCCCAAATTCAACCGGCCCGGATATCAGAAAGCGGGTCCATTTCCATGGCAACAGAGCCTGGTAGCACCCACACGTCACTCTGAAGGGACGAAGCACATGCCTCAGTGGTTGAAGTCCCTTTGTGGAGTTCATCCAGCACTGAAAAAGGTCTTGCATACAACCCAGGGGAATGACAGCGGACGCTGCAACCATGAGTCCCAAAAGCCTGTGAAATGTCCTTGCAGGGGCACACATCCAGCTCTGAACATCACTAGATACTGGCGTAGTGACAGAACGCAAGCTGGAGATAGGCGCGCCTTCATCGCCCGCGAGTCTAACTCCATACCTCATGATGCGCATGGCTTTCGCACACGTTGTTCATCAGAAAATGCCTGCCAAGCTAGGCCTCAGAGCATGTCCGATGAGACTTGTGCTTTCCCTCAAGAGAAGGGCGACAAACACGAGGAGGATTCCAGTCTCCGTTCACACTCTTATCTTCTCAGACACAAAGCTGAAATCCCAAACAGCTCCAGCACATGGAGTTCCAAATCTGGAGGCCATAGAACTGGAACAAGTGGGGATAATGCCTTGTGGTGAGAAATTGCGAGCCTCGACGAAGCGCTGTTGCCCTCGTCAGTCCCTTGTAATGTTCAGAAAACCACACTGAAATTTTTCTGAAATATACGCTGTGTCAACAACATCCTTATGTGTTTGCCACTCAAAAGGGAGAAAAATAATCCTCGCTTAGACGTAAGTCGCTAGAAACAAACACAGGCTTAGACAATTAATGCACTGAAGAACAGATTATCTGACTCGATGGCATGAAAGCGAGCGCCTTTATGGAGCCTGTGACGTAGCTCCCTAGGGGTGTCACTTAAGTGCCATCAGCCAATAAACTGGCGTGATTGCATAAGGACTTCAGACAACGTGACACTCGGACGGTGTCCTATAGCGTTCATATGCAGCTCGAGTTCCTACGAAAGGGAACCATGCTATTGACTTCCATTGTAAGTGCACTACTGTCCATGTGTCTTTCTTTCTTTCTTTTTAACTGAGGCACAAGTTGAAGTTATGTTCTGTGCTATTAAACAGCATGTCACAGATGCTGCACATGGATTTTTCACTGTAGTGAACCTGGGACATTACTGTAATAAAAACACCTAATAAAGGCAAACAGAGAAATTCACTAAGAATGACTAGTACAGTTTTTATTTTGTTTATTTGCATGTGTTTTCTACGCAGGTTTAGCACCTGATTCACTAACGGAATTCTGCAGATCTGGAAACAGTGCAATTGCGCCCAACAAAATCTGTGCTCAGAGCAATTTGCACCCACAATACCGATCTTGCAGGCTGATTCTAAACACTGTACAGTGGAGGATACAGCAAACCACCGTGATCTGGCACACTCTGTCGGACTGTATAGCACCACTATTGTGATCCAGACACCTGCATCATATCTTTCATATGACGAACGTGCGCTTGACTACAACACGCATCTGGATATGTGCCAGGTTCAGAGCTAGGTAGATTACTTCTGAAATTTAATCGGGTACTGATTACAATTTACACAACTTAAATTGTAATCTGTTACATAATATTTTAGGATACACTTGTAGGTAATCTAATTGATTACTTTCGAATTACTTTTGGATTACGCATTGCATATGGGAATGACAATTTTATCAGTAATTTTAAATCTATTAAGTACCAATTAACACTCCTTTCAAATCAAGTAATTTCTGCATGTGTTCAGATGAGGAATGGGAGCGTACTGTCTTCAATGTATGAAGTTGTTCCTGGTTAGGCCTGTCACACGTATTTCAGGTTCTGGCTCAGACCGCTCTATTAAAATTTAGGGGAATAATCAATAAGTTATGCACTAGTTATTGCTTTTTGCTGATTGGTGATGTAATCAAAAATGCAATCATGTAATCCATAAAAATGTAACTGTAATCTGATTATGCATGGTACAAAATGTAATGTAATCCAACTACAAGTACTCACTTTTTTGTAATCTGATTAGATTAATCCAGATGTAACATGTAATACATTACTACCCAGCACTAGCCAGGTTGTAACGCTCTTCTCCATAATATGATCATTTTTTGATGAACTACTGCTACCATGATTGATATAAAATGTACACAAGCATCTGTTTTGAATAAAATTCAGTTTACCACCTGCTTTCCTCGGGCAGTAATAGCGCAATGTTAATTGTGCGGGCAAATGGCACAGAGTTTGAGAAAAAAGCGTAATCTATAATGAACCTAATTTACATACAAAAGAGCTGTGGAAAGAAATGATAATGACTTCATATTAATACTCAAGAAGCAGTGCTATTTCAGCACTGATTGCACCTGCTTAAACTAGATTGTGGATGGTTTGTGAATAAGATGCAGGTTTTGCGCTGAAATACCACGCTCCAAATGCTTTAGAATTAGCGGCTATACAGTCCAAATTCAGATGTTGCCATATATAGTATCTGTGTTCTTTCCCCTTCATATGCTAATTTGTCCTGTTGAACTGAGTGTACCTCTGATAAAGCTAGCATTACAGAGATAAAAGCGTTATCGAGGGATTAGTTGACGTAGCGTTGTTGTATGTAGTGCGATCACAAGCTGAGGTCAGACAGGGGACAGGTGGGTGGGTGATGTAAAGGCAACTGACCTGTTAGAGCACATTGAGAGCACATTGAGCGTTTGCTCTGACCACACATTGACTGGCTGTGATATTGGGATTGTGAAATATCCTTACAGAGGTCACAGGAACAGCTTGCTGTGTTTAAAATGGTGAATTAATATTCAGGCAGTGGAAGATGTGGAATTAATGAAATCCCTCATTTTTGCCTAACCTTTGTGCGACCTTCGGGACATTTTTGTGTTTTTCATTTTTATTTTTATTTTTTTATTTTTTTTGTTTATCATCATTTTGGCTGTGTTAATGCCAACGGCATACATTTTGCCAAAGGTGTGTATTTTTGGGGGAGTTTTGATATTTCAACCTCAGTTACTATAATACATCTGTAACACACTGTGTACACAAAATAGTTACACTCAGGAGCTTCAGGACAAAAATGTCCCCATTGAAACCCATTCAAATGGCAATATTTGATCTCAGTGCCATTAAAGTATAAAATCATGAATTCTATGATATTATGCTTTCATTCCAGAGCCCTGGCTTCAAAATGTTAATTGTTAATATTTTCCACCAGATGGCACCATTTTTCTCATGTTTAGCCTATGGAGCAAATACATGCTTTTTTTATCCTATTTTCTGTTTGCTGTATTATAGAGCACTGCAGTTCAGCTGAATAAATGATGCAGCTAAAATTGTGTGGGTGTGTTGCTATGGATGTCAGAGTGTGTTTTGTATGTGTGTATTGAGAAATGTGTGTGTGTGTGTGTGTGTGTGTGGGCATGTTTATGTGGTATACGAGGACAATTTTTTTAGGTTATAAACTGGTAATTACAAGGGTATTATGCTATAAATGTGGTCTATGAGGACATTTCTAGTGTTCCCATAATTAAAATTTAGGGTTAGGGGATAGAATCTATAGTTCGTACAGTATAAAAATCATTATGTCCATGGAAAGTCCTCATAATGATAAAAGACCAACATGTGTGTGTGTGTGTGTGTGTGTGTGTGTGTGTGTGTGTGTGTGTGTGTGTGTGTAAAAAACAACAGTGGCGTTATGTAAACAAACTGGCATTTAAAGGGTTAAAATCCTGAAAATAGGGGCTGTCGCTCGAAAAAGGCACTATATTCCAAGTCTTCTTAAACCATACAACAGCCACAAAGATATTTTGAAGAACATATGATGTGTATGCTACAATCCATACAATATTCCATTCAATGTAAATGAATGGGTTCCAAAACTGTCAAACTCAAAAAAGGACACAAAGGCAGCATAAATGTAATTCATATGAGTGTGGTTTAATTCATGCCTTCTGAAGCAATACAATCGATTTGGGTAGAAACAGACTAAAATCATTATTCACTTTAAATCTTGATATCTGCAGACTTGTTGGCGTATTTATAAGAGAAGCTTGTTCACACATTTCCACACACGATGCATATGCAGAGCACTGTACACAAACCAGACACAGACATGCTTTTCACGCCCAGTTGGGCAATTATTAAAATGTAGATGCGAGTTACAATGATAGAGTCTTGGGATGAGTTTTTTTGGGATACTTTTGGGATAGAAGAAAGAAAGTCATACGAGTTTGCAATAGCACAAGGGTGATTCAATGATGAGAGAATTGTCATTTTTGGATAAAATATCCATTTAATATTATTTACTTATTGCATACAAGCAATATCACACTGGCAATCATGCTTACATATGGAACAACAGCACCATTTGTCAAGTGATATTGCTTAAATGTGGCTTTATTCTAAATATGACATGCTTGGTATTTGGACATTATTTTCAATATATGCATGCCAGAAGATGATGGGTAAGTCTTGGCTCCTACAGATCTAATCCACCAAGACCAAATCCTATCAAATTGTCAAATCCTTATTAATATCCTAAATTTATTCAGAGATTTGTCATGACTGAAATTTAATAACTATATAAGGATGAGATTCAGGAAATAACTTTATGATGTGAATGTGTGTGCATTTGTCCTTTTGGGGCTTGGCATAGAACGTTTATGTTCTTGTGCAGCTTCATTGAGAAAAGATTTACACTCAATAAACAGACTGTTCTGTCTCTGCTATATCTTATTTTATTAGTCATTTAAGTATATGATTACTGACTCCCCTCTGGTTCTCCAACATGTAAACGAAGCTTACAACTAAAATTCGGCTAGTGGGACACAGGCTTTGCCCTTAGTTTTCATTGTGGCTAAATCTTTTAGGTATTATTTCAATGTTCTTTGTAAAGCTGCTTTGGAACAATGTGTGTTGTGAAAAGCTCTATAGAAATCTAATTAAACTGGAATGGAATGAGAGTAGGCCAGTACATAAACAGGACAGGAAGTGCTACAGAGATAGGTCAGGACAGTGGGCATGTTTACATGTTCATCTTTTGTGTTGGGGGCTACAGATAATCCACACTTACCCCCTTTCAGTGTGTGTGTATAATCACATTCAATTAAGTGCTGTTGCTCTAATGTTTGAATACAGTCTCTTGAGCCTATTAACGGTAGCTGTAAATCACGACTCACACTGTTATTTTTTTACACCACCTGGCAGTAATATACTGCAGCTATACTCTCTCTCAGCATATTCTTGGCTGCATTTCATATCTCACCGAAAACCATGAGGAAAAAGTACTGCAGCGTCTACATGTCAGCTCATATTCACAGAGAATTAAAGACACGAGTCATAACTCACCATCATCCCATAATAGAGACATCTGCAGTGACAAAGCAGACCTGTCTTACTCTTTATGCTTTAAAGGGGTCATATAATTTTATCTTCTACTAATAATGTTAGTGAAGATTTTAAGAATTATATTTTAGCGATTTTAGCAAGCCTTGATAAATGTTTAATCTGCAAATTTCATTGTTTTTAAAATCAATTATTATTATTATTATTTATTTATTTATTTATTTATTTATTTTTGGCAAGTTTGAAAGCAGTCACCAGCTTAAAACATGCTCACCGAGATGGAGTTTCATGCTTTTTCAAGCCTGCTTCATCCGTTTCATCCGTGTTAGCTGCTAACAACAGGATTTAAGCAGCTTTAGACAGCCAGGCCAGGCCAAGGTGACTAAACTGTAGTAAAAACAGCACAGAACTCTCCTCCACAGCCCACCCACCTTCTGTCTGTTTATAGAGCATGAGTTAAGAGCACAGATTTAGACCTTTATTTTCAGATACACACCCATAAACAAGATCACATGACTTCTCCTTGACCAAATACATAGACATGACCTGTAAATGACTCATGAGGATGTACAATAGACATAGAAACACACACACATGTAGAAATGCCAGGCCCTCCATAAATTTGGAGGAATCAGCCTTCTGTTGCCTGATGCTGTTCAGAGTGATCCAAAATAAAAGTCAAATATCATCAATATCAGCAGACCAGATCCTCCCCATACAAACTTTCAGTCCACAATTTTGATTTTGAAGTAATTTTTTTAAGGTTATTAAGGATGTTGCTTTCTTCTCTACTCCTTGTTTTAGATCTTTAAAGGAATATTCCAGGTTTAATACTGCTTGTCTCGATGGACAGTACGTGTGGCATGGTGGTGATTCCCACAAAATAATTTTGACACTTCCCACAGTTAAAAATAAATAAATACATAAAGCAAAATTCATGTTTGCACTAATACACTTACAGAATGGAAATCTAAGGGATAAACAATAAAATACACACTATTTGAAAGTATAGCCACAAGACTATTACTGCCAGTCAATTTTTGGACAACTAAATTTACCACATAGTCTCATGACATCTCATAATAATTAGCACAAGATGGTGAAATCATAAGATATTGTAACATAAACGTCAGTGATCAAATTTGGTTACTCAGTCCATATTTATTTATGCAATACAAATTACAGATGTATGTCAGTAACCTGTAACACACTTTCCTTGTCTTGATACAAACCTTGATGTTTCTTTTCTTCCCTGGTACATACTGTAAAAGTTAATACTCTATTAAAATCATATAGATGTAGAGTTTGGTTAAGGCGACAGACTTTATAGTTATGTTTAGGTTTGGGGTTAAAAATCGTGAGAAGTTCAAAACCCCGATGTTTCTCTTTCTTCTGTGGTACACAAAAGTGATTTTGTGGTTATAAACATGGTTAGGTATAGTTTGGGTAAAGGGTTACACTTTATGGTTAGGTTTAGGTTTGAGTCGGGGGTTAAACTTAGGAAAAATCATTACAACATCGTTAATTTGTTTGTTTATTGTTTGTTCTTTCATTTTTCTATTGCAGTAAAAGCTGCAAAGTATGTTTTGTACGAGTAAACTCACCATCACCATCTTGTGCTATTATTAATAATTTTCACCGATGCTTTTGCAATGACTGAAAAATCACTCTACGACAACAGGTGGAAAAACACCAATACAAATTAGATCATAAATACAATTGAAAATATAAACATAATAATAATAATAATAATAATAATAATAATAATAATAATTAAAAAATAAACCATTACCTATAGATAGTTTAACAGAAATCTCATCAATATTTGTTTCATAAAATGGCTAAGACAGTGATTGTCAGGGACATAATTTCACGTTCCACTATATTTTCAGAGTTTGGACATTAACTTTATTACCACCTGCTGGTGGAAACTCAAAACTGGAAATGCAGGAACTGAGTTTAAACTTTGCTCTGAAATAAGACATGTTTTTGTCTTAGCACATCTTAGCACAATGACCTATTTCTCAGGAAAATTGAATTATGCGTCACTCCATTACCATACAATACACCCACAGATTGCGCACATACACCTACATATAGCGCAAACACTCCCACCCTCTTTGTGCTAGCACAAAAATTGCACTTAGAAGTAGTGCTGGAACGGAAAGTGGATAAACCTTGTGCACGGTAGTAGCGTTGCGTTTTGCGCACTCACGAAATGCATATGCGCATGTGTTTGTGTGTGCACATGCAGTTCCTCATCAGATGTGGATATGAGGTAGTCTAGACATGTCACGTGTCTTATGGCCCCTGTTAATTACTCAAAGAGTTAATCGGTTTGCGAGAGCAGAACAGCTTTAGCTGCAATGTCTTTCTCTCTCTCTGTACCCTGTACTCAAAGGTTATAGATATACTCACACTTTGAGTCTCAAAGCCTTTGAGCTGGGAGATAAAAGCCAAACAAGCCAAACCCTAAAAGAGCCACAGAGTGGGTTAAAGATCAGTTGCTCAAAACACAATCTCAGTAGAAAGCAGGAGACACAAGTAATTCCCTTTAATCAAGTGAGCTTTCAGAAGCATTTGATTATGAAGTGGCAATACAAGTCATGGAGAGGTCATGATAGGGACCAACAGGGTTGGGGAAGCTACTTTGAAACTGAACTGTTGACTAACTTGTCAACGGTAATGAATTCAAGCTGAAGAAATTGACCCTTCGCTAAGCTCCACCCCCTTGGTTACAGTCGCGCACTCTGACCAGCTCTGCAGAACTCCCCATAGGAATGAATAGGAGATTGCCATGGACAGTGCGGTTTTTGGCAAAATATTCTCATAAATGGAATGGATGATATTATTACGTGAGCTGGAATGAAGATTGTAAACCATATTTATCTGATGTTTTTTTTGTTTTTGTTTTGTTTTTTTTTTTGTTTTTTTATAAATAAATAGTTAAATTACACAGTAATTTGATTGAAAACTGTGCAGACTGTGAATCAGAATTGAGGCAAACGATCATCACAGTCACATAAAAAGAGAAAAGTGTCATTTGATAGCGACTGCAAACCTCATAACATTAGTTTAAGAGAAAAGAACTGCTTATAACATCTCATAACACACTAATTTTGATACTGTGAACTCTTTATATACTATCAGCTTTACTAAGACCTGAATCAATAAATAAATTAACTAATGTCAAGTCGTTAGCTTTAATTTACCTTTGAGCAAATGTAGGTGTCCTCACTGATGTTATACATGCTCATTTGGGAATAAGGAATGACACACTTTAATCCACAGCATGCTCTTCTCATTATTTATGTAAAGATTTTTTTTAAAAAAGAAAAGAAAAAAAAAGAAAGAAAAACACTGCGCTATGCTCCCACCTCTTTAGTATTCCTCAGCCTTTCACTTATGAATGGTATACCAATAAATGGCAAAAAGTATACTAATATATGAAAGTATAACCATGCCTTGCAATATATATTTGCGCTTCCATAATTGATCATTTTATGATTCATTCATATCTGTATGAGTTAAATATCACAGGATATCTATTTCTTTGTTTATTATAAGACAGATGAGTACTATGCAAGGAATAAATGATGACAGAAGGTGGTAATGTCTCGGGTGTGCATTATTTTTCAATAATTTAAAGGGCTGGATTCAATTATTTCACTTATTCCATGTTTACCACACCTAGAGACAACTTTCAGTGTTTTATCTCAAGACATTTTCATCCCTAAAATGGTCTTATGTGTCGAACTAATTTCTTCCGCCACAGATTCAGAGGCAGATTCACTAAGAATGAATTGCAAACGGTAAAAGCGCTGTTATTTTGCATGTGCCCTCTATGCTGGTTTAGCGTCTGATTCACTAATGAAATTATGCAAATAAGGCAACAGCACAAACATGCCCACAAAATCACTGCTGAACGCAATTTGCATGCGTAATTCTGATCTTGCGGTCCAATTCTGAGTGCTATACAGCGGAGGATGCCGCAGACCACCGTATTTGACACACCCTGCCGGGACTGTACAGCATCACTTTGACCCAGACACCTGAATCATCTCTTAAACAGGCAGAACGTGCGCTTGACGACACTGCACATCTGCATATATGCCAGGTTATAATGCTCTTCTCCATCATTTAATGATTATTTGATTAATTACTGATGATATGATCGGTTGAAAATGTTCACAAACATCTCTGTTAAATAAAATTCTTTTTACCGCCTACTTTCATTTGGAGCTAATAGCGCAATCTAATTGTGGCAGGCAATTGTTGTGAATGAAGCACAATCTACAATGACCCTTATTTGCATGACAATGACTTAATTTTAATACTCAAGATGCAGCACAGATTCAGTGCTGATTGCTGATGGTTATTGAATAAGATGCAGGTTTTTGCGCTAAAATACCGTGCGCAAAATTGGCGCAACTGTTTAGTAAATCTTCCCCTCAGTGTCTTGTTTAGAAACAGTCTAAGCCTTCATTGCTAGTCTGATAGTGTCACTTTAGATCTACTAATGTGGGCTTGCTCAGCATTCGTGTGTGCATTTGTGTGTTTAAGTGAAAAAGAGAGAGACAGATAGCTAGAAAGAGTGCGCTTGAGCGTGTGATTACCTGCATTTGATGAACAGTATGATTGCTTCAAATCACCAAGATGTAAGTTTAAGGGTGTTTTCACACTTGGTCCATTTCAGGGGTCTGAGCATAGTTTGCAGGATTTTGACCCATATGTGAACACTCCAAACAATCTTAGGGGGCTTTTAGACAAGCAGTTTAGTCAGAAATGGTTTGCATGAAAAATTTATAAAATGAAAGCTGTTTTGTGGACTACAGTAGCAGTAGGAGGTACATTTGTGCATATTTGTGATGACGCAAGTTTTTGACGGAGAAGCACAGGGGTTCAACAGAACCATGTGAGAGTCTGAAACCAGACCAACGATGCAGGGGGCACCGGGAACAATCGCACTTAGATTCGGACTGCAGCAAACGTTCCCAGTATGAAAACCACCTTAAAGCTGTCTGAGATTGGTTCTTTTAAAGAGGACTCAAGTGTGAAAACACCCAAACTAAGCTTCTCAGTAGCAGATTGGTAGCATCGCCATTCTCGTACTGTATGTTGCTTTTCAGATACTGAATTGTTTTATTGAGTCACAGGGTTGCGATGACATTAAGGCTCAGTGTGTTGCTCACACGTGTTTTTGTGTGTGCATATGTACATGTGTGTCCAAGTGTGGGTGGTTTCCACAGATATTAATAAGTAATTTTGGATAGTATAGAAATGTTGTCATTTTTATTTTTCATCTGATCTGCTTAGCCAGTGTCTTTATATTATTTGTTTTGTTTTGTTTTTTGCTATGACAGGCTGTACCACTGGCACATTGGTTGTCGGTGTGCAAATGCCACCCAAATCATTTGTAATTTTTTACATTTTTGACTCTTAATAAAAAGTAGGCATGCAAAGCATTGATATGATTATGAAAATTAAATACATCAATAATGTTATTGGGGTATTATATGGGTTATAGGCATACTGATTTCAGATTAAATGCGCAAACACAGAGCTTGTGAGACTCAGGACAAGTGTGCACTTTATAATTAAGAATGTTTATTCTACCGATTCTGGATTTCTGCACCATTTTTCACAATTTCAAAAAGTTAGTTGTTCATATTTATACATATTATGAAATATTTGGAGAATAGGCTACACTTGGAAAGGTGGAGTGGTGATTATTTGTTCATTATGTGTTATAGGCTCACGCCATAAAGATGAGACTTTAATCTGCATTGATTCTAAATTATTGACTCAACAGTTAAATGTTCCCTGTAGATGATATGCAGATCTATTATGCATAATCAACAATATACTTACTGTTTTAGTTTGCATTAAATCAAACATGATGTTATGATTTGTTCATATTGGCCCAACAATTCATGTAACAATTGTATTATTTTTTATTTATATTTGCAGTCAAACTTAAAAACCAAATCTCCATGTCCTAAATACAGAGTATGTTCAGTAAAGAGCTGTACATTCTGCTGTTCCACACAATGTATTAGACATTTATTCCTTATCCAAAAAAATAGGTTTTAGGAGACCTGGAACTACTTCATAGCCATGCGTTTTCTGAGAATAATTGCACATCTTAGAACATCTGTCAAGCAATCAGAATTAACCATTCAATAGTCAATAGTCTTGTGGTATCTTCTGCATTGGTTTTGTCAGTTTTTCACAGAGATTTGGTAAAGCCTAATTGGAAAAATCTAATTGTCTAAACTGTCTACTTAATTAAATTCAATTACTTAATGGTGATGTGAATATTTTTGTCAATTAAAATATCCTTCTATTCCAGTTTCATATGCAGAGACAACTAGATGTTATCAATTCGTGGGGTGTAAACATAGCAAAATTAATGCATTTTCAAATGAAAACATATTAGTGTGGACATGTGTTTAACCTCAGAATTAAATTGCACGTGATCCAGCCCATTAGTGCTGGAACACTGGCCAAACCCACTTGCAGCGTTGGGGGTAACACATTAAAAGTAACGCAGATTACATAATCAGATTACTTTTTTTGAGTAACGTGTAAAGTAACGCAATATTTTTTTTAGACCATAATATCGGAGTTACTTTTTA